>NC_048305.1:106315100-106414581 GCF_013100865.1 Trachemys scripta elegans | reverse complement strand
GCAGTCAGGGGACAGGGAGCAGAGGGGTTTAGATGGGTTGGGAGTTCTGTGGGGGGGGCTGTCAGGGGGTGGGGAGTGGTTGGATGGGGCGTGGGAGTCCCAGGGGTCTGTCTGGGGGTGGGGGTGTGGATAAGGGTTGGGGCAGTCAGGGGACAAGAGGCAAGGAGGCTTAGATAGGGAGTGGAGTCCTGGGGGGCAGTTAGGGGCAGGGGTCCCAGGAGGGGGCAGTCAGGGGACAAGGAACGGGGGGAGGGTTGGGGGTTCTGGGGGGGCGGGAAGTGGGAGGGGCAGGGGCGGGGCTAGGGCGGGGCTCCTCCCGTCCTCTTTTTTGCTTGTTGAAATATGGTAACCCTAGTCCAAGGGCTGGGGAGAGAGAGCACAAAGGAGCCTTTTCCCCCATAGAGCAGCCACAGTCCTGCGCCCTGAGCACAAAGTCTAGGGCAACGCTAGCACCACTAGGCATTGCAAGGGGGGGAGCACGGTTACAATTCCCCTCCATACTAGCTGAGCAAGAGGGGCAGGCATGAGCTCTGCCTGCAGAGGGCGGATGGCCCTGGGGACTGGTGCCACGACAGTGCCCCCGAATGCCAGGAGACAGTCCTGAAATGACTGATTAGAAATGAGAGGCCAAAACTGGATGGCAGCGAGGTCGGCCTAATGCAGAAATAAGGTTGGCCTCAGACCACGCGGGTTCCTAATCCTCAGGCCCTGCGCCTGCTTTCCCCTGTCTGCAGCGGTGACAGTCCTGCCTACGCGGCCGGGAAGGCAAAGTGTTCGCCGTCTCGGGGAAATGAGAAAACCAAATGAAGTCAAGTTTGCTACCAGCAAAGGGGAAGTGTGACTTGGCATCGCGAGCGCCGTGTTTAACATGCCGGCGAGGGGTTTAGAATTGAAGTGCTTGCACACAATTTAAAAATAGACAGTTTATTAATCTAAACGGCAAGTGTATGTAGAAGAGGCCTCGAGATTGACATCTTTGGGATTAGTTTAGCCCTGCGTTTTTCCAGAGGTCATCGCCATGGTGCTCAGGAGGGCTGTGGAATAAATGGGGCCGGCGTGCTTCCCGGGACCGCACGCTAAAAACTAATACATAACGTTTAATTTACTGTCTCCAGAGCTAGCCCGACCATTTTTCACATAATCATATTGGATTAGCGCTACCGGCGGCTGTGGGCGGAGTGGGGGGCGGAAGGATTGGTCTGCTGGGGCGGGGGAGACAAGGGGGGGCAGTGTATTTTTCTCGCCTGGAGGAGGACGTGTTTAACCCCCCCCGCACCAGGACGGTCAGCTTATTTCAGGAGGGACAGGAGGCTCCACTGCAACGGGAGGCTCCCTTGCTTCCGAATTGCTGGGCTGATTCAGACTCGGAGCTCTCAGAGGCAGGCCGAGACCCCAGCCCTTCATTTTAAAGCACCATTTGCAGTCTCAGGCTTTCAAATTCCTCCTTGTCCCCTTTTAGGGGGGAGGGGGAAGGGGGTTCCTTTTTTTTTCTAACAGGAACTCAGTGTTTTTCAACAGAATTCCCCCTGCAGCTCCTGGGAAATATTAAAGAACTGCTGCAGAAATAATTAACCTGGGCACTAAGAAGGAGAAAGGGAAATCCGGCCTTATACAGCTACGTTAGCAGCCCAGGACAAGGCAATGCATTGTGGCAAACACGAGCCTAGAGACTCTCCATATGCCAAGCCTGCCCCGCTTTCCTCAGTCATAGGATCACCTGAAATGAACAAACATCCCTCATTCAGGGCAGCCATATCCACACAGACTCCCAATAGAATTAAGGTTATATCAGGGCTTTCCATTAAACCTTGCTTGGGTCAGGGTGATTCCCTGCTCCCTGATGAGCAAGGGGTTAACTCCAGCTCAGCATCCCTCTCCCCTGGCAAGGTGCTCAGGGAAGGGCTATGTGAGAATCCCCCCCTAGGTTGATCACTCAGGCTGTGTCTACACTACACCCGGGCTCTGATTCGGGTTTGAGCCCAAGCCCCCCTTCCATCCACACCCAAATCAGTCTGACTCTGGTCAGCGAGCACCCAGGACCCAGATCCTAAAAGACTCTTCTAAGGGAGTGGGTCAGAGCCGAGTCCAAGCCCTGTCATTTTTCAGTGTGGACGCAGCTCAAGTGAGAAGTTCTGCATCATGCAGTGTGGGCGTATTAGCACGGCTGTGAGAACTGGATCCAGCAATTATAAACCCAATTGATAATGCAGTGTGGACACTCAGACATGGGCTTGGAAACACTGAGTCCACAAGCCCAGGTCCCCCAGACCCAGGCTTATAATGCAGTGCAGACATGCCCCAAACGAGATCAGGGCCCCATGGGGCCCTTGAGGATCACATCTTGCCAAATGGCTATCTTTTTCTGCTGAGTCATTTTACATGCTGTTCCCAGCTGCTCGTACCTTTCCGAAAAAGTCACATTTTGGGTTCCATTTTTTCCATGTTTAATGTCAGCCCAAAGGCAAATGGTTCGGGAAAGTTCTCCTCCCTCTAAGGAATTGAGTCTTTTAACAGTTGGCCTGGACATTTCAGATGATATTCTTCTATCCCTTTGCAGACTTCCCTGCCTCTGAGCAATCATTTCTTATTGTTGCATCCTACTGGATGGTCCTCAGAAACAAACCCTTGGCGAGCTGGATTTTCAGTGGATATTGTTGAAGATTGCTTGCTTTCCTATGTCTGTGATGCAGAAGTTCAGGCTGGGTCTACACTAGAAATGCTACAGCAGAACAGCTGCGGCTGTACTGCTGCAGGCCCCGTAGTGGAGACACTTACTACAGCGATAGAAGGGGTTCTCCTCTAACTGTAGTAAATCCACCACCCCGAGAGTCAGTAGCTATGTTGACAGAAGAATTCTTCCATCACCCTAGAACTGTCTACGCTGGGGCTTACGTCAACTAATCTTCGTCTCTCAGAGGGATGAATTTTTCACACCCCTGAGCAACGTAGTTGGGTCAACGTAACTTTCTAGTGTTGACCAACCCTTAGCTAATTTGCATTTTTCATAGACTTTTTCCTCAAACTCTCCTACTACTAAAGTTAAATTATTACTGGATGTAAGTCCTTTAAGTATTGTCACCCCAGTCCTGTGATTTCCCATAAGTGGTGGGTGTACTGAATTTTATACTTCCCCACTGTTGATTTGAAGGCTATCAATATATTTCTTAAGTCACAATAAAAATAATTTTCTGATTTTTTCCATATCCTTGTGAAAAAAATCTGTGTTTTTCCAGATGCTAGGTATTAAAATGTATTCAAGAGTAACAGTAAATTACAATATAATGTGTATTAATGAAGCATCTTTGTTAGTGATATGTCGTTATTGAGACATTTAGTGTAATTTAAGTGTACGCTAACACACAATGCTTTTTATTGTTGCTGTGCATTGTTATGCTTTCATCTGTAGTATCCTGTTTGGGGATGTTTTCTGGTGTGGGTTTGGGGTTTCATGCATTCTGTGTCTATTCAGTGCTACAAAATGCTACAACCATGTTTTTTACAACCTTAGATAAACTACCTGATCATCTATTCTGATCCTAAAATTAAAGACTTTCTCCCAGTGCACTAGGGGGCAGAGTTAAGGTTGCACTTGCTGACTTAACTCTCACATTTGACCGTGTCCATTGTGCAACCTTCACATTACATGAATGCATGTGGATGTGTTTTCTCTGTAAACAGGTCATCGGATAGGGAGACTATGAGACAGGACCCCAAGCTAGGATGGTGCATATCATTCTAGGCTATCCTTTTCCCTTTTCAGATTCCGTTCCTCTCCTCCCACACAGCGCTTTGCTGTGCCGCTTACATCTTCGCACACTCACTAGGAGGTAGTGGGAAAGCAATGGGCACCTACCTGCCCATTGCTGCCCCTGCTGGAGAGCTCGAGCGTTACCTCTGCAGCACTGCCAGCCACATGCCCGTCCCACCTGGAAGGCCGTGAACCCTGGAATCAGCGCAGCTCCATGAAAAGGAGGGTGTGGAGAGGTCGGGCAAGGGGTCATAGGGCCCCGCTGCACCGCAGCCTCTGCAGCAGGCCCACAAAGAGGGGATTTGAGGGCAGGATGGGTGAAGGTCCCAGCGTAACCCAATGACATTGCACCACCGTTCTCGTCCTACATGTAGGGTCTGCATGCAGGTCATGCATGCCCTGAGGCTGCAGTGATGGTCGCCGAAGGGCTCCGAGGATGTTCTGCTCCTTGGCCCCAGGATGGGGAGGAGGATCCCAGCCCTCCCCAGGGCAGAGTAGCTCCTGTGTGAACGGGCTGTGTACAGTGCTTGGGATTCGGCTGTTGCTGCTCTCTCAGACCCAGCCCTTCCGTGAGGCAGGATGGCATGTGCTCTCCCACACCCGAGAGGCCAAAGCATCGCGCTGTCAGCCGGTGCTAACATGCCCCCTCTGGGCCTGTTACAGTATTTATTGGCCAGAGACAATACATTCCTGCTGGGAATGGGAAAGACCTTGACACTGCCTGTGATGTATCATTGCTCTGCCTTGCTCACAGTGTAAATTTCTCCTTTCCTCTCTTTCTCTTGCAGTCAATTTTGTTGTCAGCCTCAATCAAGCGGGAAGGAGACTCTCGGACAGCATCGCCTCACTCCTCAGATGATATCCATCACTCAGACAGATACCAGGTGAGAGAGCAGCCAGGAAACAGCCAGGCAGCGCAATCCGCTGGTCTTAGCACAGGACTAGGAGCCAAGAACTCCTAAGAGCTACTCCCAGGTCCCTCCGTGCCCTTGGCCTAGTTCCTTAACCTCCCTGCCCCTGTTTCTCTGTGTGTAAAATGGGGATATTAATACTTCCCTCCCTCACTGAAGAGCTGTGAGGCGTAACACATTAAGGTGTGCATTGCACTTTGAGATCCTTCGATAGAAAGGGCGGTAGACATGGAAATTATTAGAAAAATTAAGTCATCTAAGTAATATTATTTATTATTATTAGCAAAAATCATGCCCCCAAAGCATGATTACGCACCCTAGAACTGTCTGGGACTTCTGGCTGCATTGCATCATGGTGTGTGGGCATACAGCTCAGAATGCAACAGAACACAACCCTACAGGGTTAGTGCAATACAGTGCAAGTTAAGAGACATATTGTACCCTCGGTTGTGTGTTTCATTGGTGTGGACTGAGGGTAATTTGTGGCCTCTCTGCCTAGTATATAGCCAGGCCTGAATCATGCACATATGACTCAAATGTATAGCCATATACCCATGGTAGAGTCAAGGAAAATGTTCCTTCTGCCTCCCTGATTTACAATTTCCCTGCAAAATGACGCTAATCAAAGGCTCAAGAGAGGTAACATTAAGCCATGTATCAATGGTCTGTTTAAGATCCAGTAACTCACACCCCTCAGAGCTCTAGGAATGGGAGCTCTACCTCGTTAGGAAGCGGAGAATTCCAGCACCCTAATTAGATAAACAGCACCTGCTTCTTGCCATGGAAGGTCCAGAGGAATCTGACTTTAACATTACCACGTTGCATGGGAAAAATCTAGCTTAGCTCATTTGTAGTGGTTTCTAAAATCGTATTTGTCATACCTTCTCTCTCCCTCTGAGCCCTGTACGGTTGGGCTCACGGCTTGCAAGGATCCTGTATGTGAAAAGATACAAAAATTAGTTCCAATAACATTTTTTAAAACTTTCTAAATCATTTTAAAGAGATTTCTCTGTGAGAGCCACAACTTGGCACACACAGAACACATGCCAGTGTGGAGTGGTGCAAACGACTCAGTGACACGGGTCTGGGCTGACCTGCAGAACTCACCTCCGGCTTCTGAGTCATAGGATAGTTATTTCTTGAGCATCCAGAAACGTCTTTGTGCACATCACAGACATGCAAGGATAGACGCCCTGCTCGCAGGAGTAGATGGCCTTGGTTTGATATTACACAACAAGTAAATGTCAAGGGTGATGGGGGCGGGCAGGAGAGAGGAAGGACAAGGGATGGTGACAATACAATCACGAGGTTACTCCTGCAAATGGATCCGCGTGGGCAGATCCCCACTGAACGAAGCATCATGCAGGAATCTGTCTTAGGATCAGGGCCCAAGGCATGCACACATCATGACTGTGCAAATTATTATTATTTATCATTTAATATTCATTGGCTACCATTCTGCCCGTCACTTCTTGAAGGCCCATCTCAAACTCAGACCAACATACCCTGCATCCCGCCCAATGCAGTCACATGTTCCATATCTATTATCAAATGTGAGCCTGACGCCCCATCGCCCTGACTCACGTACACCAGTGCAAAGGGAGTGTCAGACAATTCCATTCTGATTTAGCAGAACTTTTTACCCCCTTTGCTGGGTGAAAGCAACGGTGCATGGAGCCATGCAGCCAAGAAGTAGGCCCTGGGTATGAACGAGAAACCAAAATATGCTGCCCTCTCTCCTGTCACAATACTTCTTTCTATTAAAATAAATAGTGAACTTTCAAACAGAGCTTGGATGAAATTTTCTCAGTGGTCCTTTTTGTGATATATCAACTTGGTCCTAGGGGATGAGGGGCACCCTACGCTCTCAGCGTCTCAGAAGTTTTAGGCTCTATGAAATTTGTCAAGATAATTTTTTATTCTCCTGTCCGTCAGTACAAGGATTCACATTGTACCCCTCCTCCATGTGCTGAGTCTAGCTTGCCTGCCACATGTGAAGTTTGTGAGTGTGTTTTATGAGGGGTTGCAGCCCCTTAATGCAAATGCATAATGGGAATTATAACTCTGCGCTGCAGGGAGAAAAGACCTCGGGGCCTGATTTTCATTTGCACTGCAGCATGCCACTCTGGCAGCGTCAAGGGACCTTCCAGTGGATGCCAGAGCGGTGTCAATCCTTTGTGTAAATGAGAATTGGCCCCTCTGCATTAACAAGTAAATGCGCAGGAGTCCAAGAGTGGTGAAGCCTGATCTACCGGCCCTTGTGCAGAAAAATCTCCCAGTGATTTGAAGGGCTGCAGAACTGAGCTCTTCATGTGCGGCTGTGTGCTGGGATGATACGTGTTTCTTAGAGCTGCAGTGCTAGTAATTTTGCATTGCAAGTTCCTTGCGTTATTTACGATGTAATAGAGAATATACCATGTATTAGTAAAATGCTGGAGCACAGACTTCTGCTCTATGGATTTTCAGAGGTGAATTCCTAAGGTTTGGCCTTAATAGCCCTCTGGTCCTTTCGACAAGCAAATGTTTAGTGGAGATGGAGATTTGGGAATAGGAAGGTTAAAGAAATATTGGGGGGAAGGTTGAGCTGATTACTTCCATGGAGGACCCAGTTCTTCCAGACAGAATCTGAAGGAAGCAAATGCAGTTCCCATGAGAGTCCGTGGATCAAGTTCAGCCGGGATACAATGGTAAGGTGCAATCCACGGCAGGTGTAAGCAGATCAGAAACCAGGAGTAAGCGGCAAGGTGGTGTCACTTGAACCAGTTTGGCATTCAGTGGGTGTGAAGAACGAGCGTGACTTACACACTGAACGGGAGTGCAGCTGGTAAAGCAACTAACATGAGAGTGATAAAGAGGTTCAAACCGTGCTCCCTTCTTCCTCCCCTCAGCCACACAGGGCCAAATCCAGCATTAGCGTAAACAGGCACATCTATTGATGTGAATGTAAGGTGTACCCTCTTTTGCCACAAGCTGAATTTGGTCCCCACTGAATGGCCAGTCAGTGCAGGTTGCCTTGCTTTCCTTCTTACATCCATTTGCCAAGCAGTGTGTAACTTGCATCATCTTTGTGACACCACTGAATTGGGGCCCTGGTGTTGTCTGAGACCTTCCTTCGTGCTCCTTGATACAGCCATAGCCTCAGCCTACAGCCACTGAGCTGCTGGCCTTTGGCAGACAGAACATGTCAGGATCCTACCTGGCGCATAGATGAGAAGCCTACCTTAGGAGTAACCATAAGTATCCTCTCATTCTGCCTGGAGAGAGAGCCGTTACCACAGACTAGAGATGGGCCACTGAGGCAGTGGTTGGATCTGAAGCTGGTTTAGGGAGGCTGGGTTCAAAGGTTCAGGTTCAAGGTACTGAAAACTCATAGGGTTTTGGCTCCAAACAGGGCCGGCTCTAGGCACCAGCAAAACAAGCTGGTGCTTGGGGCTGCACATTTTTAGGGGCGGCATGGCCGGCGCCAGAATGCCGCCCCTAAAAATGTGCCCCGGCCACCCTAGCTCACCTCTGCTGCTGCTGCCACGGCGCGCGAAACAGTTGACTTGAGAGCCTGGGAGGGAGGGGGAGAAGCGGCATCCGCGCTGCGGCCACTCGGAGTCTCCCCCTGACTCCCAGGCTCTCAAACCTGGGATGGGGGGCAGACTCCGAGTGGCCGCGGCGCGGCGCCGCTTCTCCCCCTCCCTCCCTCCCTCCCTCCTAGGCTTGAGAGCCTGGGGGGAGGAGGCAGGGCTGGGGATTTGGGGAAGGGGCGGAGTTGAGGCGGGGCCGGGGGGGGTAATTAAAGAACGGGGGGGGGGGCAAAATTGTTTTTGCTTTGGGCGGCAAAATCCTAGAGCCGGCCCTGGCTCCAAATGGTGGAAATCTCATGAGAACTTTTAGACTCTAAGCTCCTTGGGGCAGGAGCAGTCTCCTCTTGTGTTTCATGCAGTGCTGAGAACGTCGGCGCTCAGCAAATGATCCTAATCATCAGATGATTGCGCACAATTTCTGCCATGCAAATCTTGTGGGATCAGCTATTCTCTTGTGAGATTTCAGCAGCATCTGACCTGGAAAATGGGCCCAGAACCAAATCCAAACCTGAATCACCCTGGAAAGCTAAAGGGTTTGGATTTAAGATTAAGGTTTGGCCCATAACTATTAAAAATATCCCTCCTCTGAGCTGATGCCCCAGCCAAACCAAGACAGGAAAATAGACTAACTCTGAATGCAGTTCATTGGAACTTGAACTAAAAGGGAACAAGTTTGCGTCAAAGAAAGTTGTTGATTCTAGGATTGCATATCTGGGAAAGGCTTTACCTTGGGGAGATCATGCATGGAGAACCCAAGGATAAACAGTCCTCAGGAAATTCACTCTCAGCTCCTCTCACACATACACTCCCAGACACACCACCCTGCCTTTCATGCACTCTCCTCTGTTGAGTGGGGCCTTGTCTACACTGCCACTTTACAGCGCTGCAACTTTCTCACTCAGGGGTGTGAAAAAACACCCCCCTGCGCACTGCAAGTTTCAGCGCTGTAAAGTGGCAGTGTAGGCAGTGAACCAGTGCTGGGAGCGCTTTAACGTTGCTAGTGAAGACATGCCCGGGGAGAGCAGCCGCAAAGGCGCTAGTGGCTACGGAGTGGCTGCAAGGTCTGAGGACTGGATTTGGCCCCAAACACTGCCCAGCACAGAATCCCCCTGTGCCAAGCCCATTGATTGGAGCTTGGTGCAGGACCTTTGGCTTGACCATGATGTTGCAAGCTGGTATAGTACAGGACGTGGCCATACAGTGATGTGAGGTCTTTCTAGATAGAATGCTTCTGTGAACAAGTGGCTCTCTGGGTGTTTTCTGGAGGAGGGGAGAGCAGCAAGCACAAGCCAGGAGGCTTTTCCAAGCACAGCAGTTGGGTAGGGAGAAGGTGTGAAAGATGGTGCAAAGCTGGGAGTGAATGAAGGAGATAAAGGGAGCGGTCAGATGAGAAGCATGGGCAGATGAAGGAAGAAGCTTTGTGTTGCTGCCCCTGAGAGGGAAGGTTCATGCATGACTTGAGATGATGATCGCGGCTCCAAATCTCTTCCCAGCTGTCTCATTCCTTCCACTGTCACAGGCATTTCAGCCCTGTTCATTTGCTTTGGGCCCAATCCAATTCCCTTTTTGCACTCAAATCCCCCTACCACTGAATTCAACGGGAGTTTTGCCTGCATAGCGAGTAGGTATCAGGCCATGTCAGTTTCCTTGCTAGTATCTATCTACCAGCATTGCCAAGGGAGAATAACAAAAAGAAAAAAAAACCTCTAGAGTGAAACGCTCCTCTTGTCTTAAGGATAACATGTCAGGTGCCTTCTCTGGGGGGCGAGAACACCCTGAATGGGTTAGGTAAGCCTGCTGTGGAATATTTGTGGCTGAATAATACGTGAAGTAAGTAAAAATGCGTGGCTGAAATCCTTGTCCAGCAAAGCCTCACCTCTCTCTGCTATTTGAACCGCAAGCGTGAGCGTCTACCCAGAAACAGGCTGTAGCTTAATTCAATAAAGATGTAGAAACAAGAATCAGCAACTCTGATTTGGTAACTGAGTGTGCTGTGAAAACATGGCCACTGCCTTGCAAATCCCAGAGAAAAACTGCAGCAAGCTTTAGCGGTTAGCACCATGCAAGATTGAAGCTAAGTTGCTAACTCTCCCTAAGCATTTATGTGGCAAAATATAACAAAAAATAAGGTAGAAAAATGAAAGACAGAAATGTAGCATAAAGTAGGCACAAAATGGAGGTTAGGTTTAAACAAACAAACAAAGGGCAGTTGTTTTTAGAAACGCTAATATGACTGTTTTTGTGAAGTTAAAGGATTGGGGTAGGCAGCAGATTTTGTTTAGGTTGACGCCTTCCACAGCTTCATTGGTAACCCACATATTGCAGCCTTTGGCTAGTCTACCAGAGCCGCCAGGTGAAACTGACTAGAAGGAGGAAGGAAACTGAGGAGTCAGTTTGGAGTGTCCAAGTTGAGCACAATGCAAAAAAGAAAAGGAGAAAAAAGCAGAAAATGAAATCAGATGATTGCAGTTGTTTGGGTTTTAGTAATCTGAGGTGTTGTTAGCAACTCAGGGAAAGAAATATTGCTTTCAAATAGGATTTTTAATCTGTGCCCCTTATGTCTAACCCTGTGCATTTCAATAGGGGGTAGTTACATGTCTGTATATCTGCCTTGACAGATGGATGGAAATGTGCCAGTTAATGTTTTTGTTGGCATCTCTCTCACACACAAACCAGCTAGGGGCCTGATCCTGTTCATCACTGAGGCTTAACACCTCCAAGATATTAGGTTCCTGATTTCAATGGAAGTTAGGAATCTAACTACTTTTGAGGGTCTGGGCCACAGTGACCCCAGATCCCTTTGAGATCAGTGATCGTTTGAGAATGCTTAACACGTGGTGCTCAGCACTTCACGGGTCCAGGTCCTAATATACTAACCCAGGGATTTGGAGAGTAAAGCCCCAAACAGAGCAAAATGGGCTGGCATCTGAGTGGGGTGCATCTGCATTAAAAACTCTAAAAAGCCAAACTCCCTCTGCCTTCATATGAGCGGCTTTGATAGTCTAACAGCCCTTTTGATGTTCCAACAGCCACAACTACCAATATTGCTTTGATGGCCTCTGACAAAGAGATCAAGGAATCCTGTATTATTATTGCAGAGCCTCGTTTCCACTTTCCTCTCCCCAGCTCCATCGGTCCAACCTGTCTAGTTTTTATAGGCCATGGTCTTCTCTCTCCCTACTCAAGGATAACACATAAACCCTCCTGGCAGATGTGTGTTTGAATGATAGAGTGTGAATGAATTCCCTTTGGTGCCCACTAAACTCCAAGTTGTGTTAGAGGTTTCTATACACAGAAGGACAAATATTAGCTACTTGTGATGCTCTGGGTTCTGGCGTTAGTCGCTCAGAGAGATTCCACCGACGACCTGTGTGCATCAGATAATATGGATAAAGCTTCTAACAAGACACCAATAAAACACACCCGCAGGAGGCTTACTGTACTAGAATGAATCTGGCAGCTCAGGCTTTGCTTGAAGCAAGAATTACCCTTTTTCAAAAACGCAATAATATACATTTTACAGCTGTTTTACCTCCCAAACCAGTGTCTTCCAATCTATGAACTAGAGAGAATTTCATTCACTTTGCAGTTTGTGGTGGGTGCAGCCACACTCAAGAGACATTCTTATGTCATTTGTTGGTCATCTCATTAATCAGAACAGAACAAGTAAGGCCTCCATTGCTTAGGATGGTTGGTGGCTGCCATAGAGGGTAGAAATCTGAAAGGGGGTTGAAAAAACTCCTCCCACACAAATCTAGGCTGATCCCACTTCTGTATCTCTGTTACACTGCCCCAACCCCATTGACTTCAGTGAGATAGCATGGGCGTAAATGCTAATGGAATTGGAATTCAGGGTATGTTCACCTCTCTTACCTGTCTGTACTGGGGTTACTGGCATAAAACTGCTCTACATACAAACATGAAAATAAACTTCAGTTGAACGCCAAATGTTTCCTTTTATTTTTTCCCCTTCCTATTTGTGAGTAAGGAGGAAAGATATACAAAGGGTCAATTATTTCAGGACTCTTTAGACACTCTGCAGTGTATTGACCTGCCATCTTATCCTGTATCCCAGCTCCAGCTTACTGTATAGTGTATTTAAAAATGCTACAAAACGTTGCTACTCTCCCACTATTATAGTGGGTGCATTGGCAACACAGTGGGGGAGATTCCATTATATTCCAGCAATTCAAAAAAACTGGGTTTTAGGAGAACATTTGGAGGGTCTTAAAGATTTAAAAGGGGTTTTCTTGCATTGGTTAACCTGTTTTTTTTCAGCATCCCTTCAGCAATTTAGGTCTTGATCCTGCAAACACTTTCACTTTACTTAACTTTAAGCATACAAGTCTTCCTACTGACTTTAACAGGAGTACTCCTGTGAGTAAAGTTAATGATGTATAGAAGTGTTTTCAGGATCAGGGCCTTACACAGCGGAATAGAGAACACCTGTTTGCACTAGTATCAGAGGGGGAGCCGTGTTAGTCTGAATCTGTAAAAAGCAACAGAGGGTCCTGTGGCACCTTTGAGACTAACAGAAGTATTGGGAGCATAAGCTTTCGTGGGTAAGAACCTCACTTCTTCAGATGCAAGTGAGGTTCTTACCCACGAAAGCTTATGCTCCCAATACTTCTGTTAGTCTCAAAGGTGCCACAGGACCCTCTGTTGCTGTTTGCACTAGTCTTTTCTGCAACCATTAATTGTGACTTAAAAGCAAGGAATCAGAATAATAACCATTTTATTAATTGCAAAGGACCTAGTTGGTGAAATTATTCGGCTGGAGTAGAGCCTAAGTGCCAGCTGACTGAAATACATGTTCTGCGTGCGTGGTTTGCTGGAATAGGGCTCTGTTCACCTTAGCCTCTAAGGATAGAACAAGAAGCAATGGGTTTAAACTGCAGCAAGGGAGGTCTAGGTTGGACATTAGGAAAAAGTTCCTAACTGTCAGGGTGGTTAAACACTGGAATAAATTGCCTAGGGAGGTTGTGGAATCTCCATCTCTGGAGATATTTAAGAGCAGGTTAGATAAATGTCTATCAGGGATGGTCTAGATGGTATTTGGTCCTGCCATGGGGGCAGGGGACTGGACTCGATGGCCTCTCGAGGTCCAGTCCTAGAATCTATGAATCGAGGTGTGGCTCTCTGCGGGTTTCCGGACGCATCCAAGTTCTGGGCCCTATGACTAGATTTAATAATACGCAGCGGGCACGTCTCTGTGCCGGGCCGGCGGGGGAGAGGTAGCAGCACTGTAAGGGTGTGCAGGGCATGTGCCCTTTGACTGGTGGTTTCCGTGGGGCCCCAGCTCCCAGCGCCAGGCCGCTCCATGGGACTGGAGCAGGTTTCTGGCCCGGTGGGAGGGGGGAGGCTGGAGAGCATGGCCCCGGGGAGCCTGCAGACAGAACTCGTGATCTGGGCAGGGAGGGGCCGGCAGGACTTTGCACGGCTGGGGGGGCCAGTCTGAGGGGGCCCCGCTCCGGGGCTGCACCCCCAGTTGGGGGGCGTGGGGGGTGCAGCAGCCCCTAGCCCCCCTGGCCGGCCTTCCGCCGCCTGCCGGTTGCTATGGGAACCCCCTCCCCGTTCCCTCGTGAACTTTCACCCCGCTCGGCGGCGGGTCACATGACCGGGCCCAACATGGCGGCGGCCGCTGGGAGCTGAGCGGAGGCGCCGGCTGGGCCGCGCTACATCCACCGGCATCCCCCGGCCGCCCGGGGGGCTCCGCTCCGGGGCCCGGATCCCCGCCCCGCCGCGTGCCGGCCGCGGCGCCTGCGGCTATGCAGAGCGGGAGGAGGGGGCCCTGCGGCGGGGGCCGGGAGGAGGTGGGTGCGGGGCCTGCGGGCGGGTTTGTTTACATCGGGGCTGCGGAGGCGGGGAGCGAGCAGGGTGTTTACATGGGGGGGGGAGTGACCCAAACAGGGGGGCTCTTTCCCCTTGCGGGGGGGGGCGCTGTCCTTGGCCTTCCCTCTCCTTCCCCCTCCCCGGCCACTGAGGTGGGCTAAGGCCGCGGGTCGCCCCTGGATGGGGGCACTGCCCCGCTTCCTCCCCAGCCGGGCCCTGACACTGCTCTGCTCTTGTTCCCTTTGCAGACCTTCCTGAGAGTGAGAGCGAACAGGCAGACCAGGCTGAATGGTGAGTGCAGCGGGGACGGGGCACCTGTGTCTTTCACCGGCACAGGCAGGGCCTTTCAACCTGTCCTTTTTTCCTCTCTCCCTCCGTGTTACTTTGAAGCATGAATTGGTTCCTTTCACCCTGCCCTTTAAAAACTGTGTTTCTATCACCTCCCTCAGTCAAATGGTGCCAGCTTTACAGCCCTGTTACTTTCCTCCCACCCCTCTCCCTAAAAACCAGAGGATACAGAATAATTTCTGATTCCTTTAACTCCATTATCACGATGAAGAAATGCAGGTCTGAACAGTAATCTGACTTTTGCTGAGCACTAAGTCGTTTCTATATATTTTTATGTATTTGCTTTGTGAATAATTGAAAGTAGCATTTAATCCTGGGGTATATCACTTAGGCTGCACTCCTACAAGTTCTTCTATAGTCTGCATGCATAGAACATCTTCCAGGTTTAGGATCTTAGTTATGACATGTCACTTAGGTCCCAGTCCTGCATTATGATGAATGCAGATGGGCGCTGTAGCTGTATGGTCCACATTTCAGGGTCAAGGCCTTAACAATAAACGTTTATACTAGCAATTTTCATTGTACTTGAGTCTATGGTGTCTATACAGATTCTCTGATTTCCTCCCCTCGACCCCCTAGCGATGTTGATCCACCCGTTTCATTGTACTTCTGAGTGTGTTTTGGAAAATAATAAATATTTTTATTTAGTGAAAAACATTTTACATTTAAAAATCAAATATTTCGATCATTTATTTTCTTTAAATGACAGAAATTTCCATCTCAGTGCATGAAAATAAGTCAGTAGAACATTCTTTGTTCTGTTTAATTCAACCAAAGCCAATTCAATACAACCTCATGGTGAAACTTTGAACTCACTAAGATCAGAAAATTCAAAAGTTACTATTCACATAGCAATATTTGAATGTCTAATTTTATATTGATGTTTACTATTAAACTTGCTTAAATATAAACGATGTAGCCAATTTACAGTTCCTGGGAGATTTTTAACTTGGAATTTCCTGACTTTTGATGGTTCAAAAATACACCCACAAAGCTGCATTGATATAGTTCTTGCACTGAATTTCCTTGTGCTGCTTCTAAGCAAATAGAGGATTTAAACAAAATAACAGAAGATCCTAACTGAAACTCTATTTTGGGTACTAGTGTATATGTATAATCTGGAGTATTGGACTTTAGCATTGTGCTAAAGAAATGAAAAGTGTGTTAAGCAAAATCTCAAAATCTTAAAACTTTTATTTCTAAACCCAGAGTCTTTAAAAAAAAAAAAAAAAAAAAAAAAAAAAAAAGTCCTGTGCGCTTGCTCTCATTGTCAACTGAATCCAGGGCAAGAAGCATGAACATTTAAAAAAAAATTCAGTACAAAAAATAAATCTGATAAGTGTTCAGTGATGGAAAAGACTTCTTTCCCATGCATGGGAATCTCAGATGGAATTCCATCAACCCTTCTTGCCGCACGAATCACCTTTGGACTGAGAATAAGCATTGGAAATTTTTGCTAAGAGAGATATTTTAACACCCCTAAATTTTGCATCTTATAAGTACTCAAAATTTTTGAACCAAGCTATGTGGTTATGATGACATTATCTCTAGCAAAAGACTACTGACAAAACAAGAATTATGCTGTTGACTTCAGTAGAGCCAGGATTTTGCCCAAGGTAGGGCTGCAGTATTTCCTAAGTATAGGATAAGGAACCTGAAGCTCTTAAATTCTAGTGGGCTCTGCTACTGGCTGATTATATTAACTTGGGCTGATCATTTAAAATGGGGTTGTTAGACTTGTGGATCATTTTTGTCACTTTTTTTCTGAATCTCCTTTATTTCTGCTATATCCTTTTTGGGGCATGGTGACTAGAACTGAACACAGTATTCCACGTGAGGGTGTCCTGTTGATTTATATATTGGTATTATAATTTTGGTACATCCTAGTCATTTTTTATACATCCTAATATTGTTTGCTTTAACCTTTGCTGGGGATTGAGCAGAGGTTTACAGTGATGCCTAGGTCCTTTTTCCAAGTAGTTGGTTAGCTTAGAACCCAGCTGTGCACATGAGTATTTCAGTTTATTCCTTCCACTGTGCATTACCTTGCATTTGTCAACACTGAATGTCACCTGCTATCATCTTTCTCTCTAGAGTTGCTCAGTCTTCTCTTGTATTAATAAATGTTTTTGTGATATTTTACCATCTTACAATTCATTCCCTTTTCCAGATAATTGATGAATACATATCTAAACACTAGTCCTAATAGAGAACCTTTAAACATGTTGAACATTTACCATGTATTAATCTTTGATTTCCATCTCTTGGCCAATTTCTAATCCATAAGAGAACATAACTTCTCACCATATGACAATTTAGCATTCAAACTCCAAGTTAGTTTCCTTATTAGCTTCTTATGTGGGACTTGGTGAGAAGATTTTTGAAAATCCAAATATATTGTCATCTGGTTTTCCTTTCTCCAGCATTTTGATGACACTTCAAAGAATTCTAATAGATTAGAGAGTCCGATGTTTCCTTTGCAGAAACCGTACAAATGTGTCCCTATTATCCCTATTCATCTAGATGTTTTAAAATTATTTGTAATTGTTATTGCAACCAGTTTGTACCTTGGTGCTGAGGTAAGACTCACTGATCTAATTGCAGGATCATCTATAGTGGCTTTCTCTTACAGAGAGGAATAAAAGATTTGCTGTCCTCCAGCATAGTAGCTGGTTTTAATTAACATTTATTTCTGTTAACGGCTCAGACATCTCATTCCTACATCCTTCAGAACTCTTCGATACATATCCGGTTCTGGTGACTTATTGCTCTTTAATCAGTCTGTTATCAATATCAGCTGTCACAGAAGAGTAACAAGAGAGAAACATGGCTTCTAGGGGTAAACCTAGACTGCAGCTATAGACCTGGTAGCAACATAGTTGATCCCTGATGAAATTATGATAGGGTTTACAGTTAGAGTAGATTGGGGCCTAACCTAAAACTCCTGATAGTCCAGAAGTTTAGTTCTATAGGTCAAACCCTTTGAATTGCAAGCAGGATGGAAGCTGATGCAGATTCCGGAACCCAACTTTAATATGCTTCATGTGGGAGACACCAAGTGGAAATCTACATTCTGTACTAAAGTTTCCAGTTGGTTTTTGTGCATTAGTTCAGCACCTTTCACCTGTGATAAACTCGTGTTGTGTTGTTCGGGAGGGTCTTGTGCACACTTTTTGGAGATGGGATTATGCGTCCTTCAGAATGTATACAAGATCCCAAACAGTTTAAATTCTGACCATCTAGAGAACTCTCCATTCTCTTGCGCTCTCCTGTTCTTGAGCTGGCTTTACCAGTACCGTTGCTGTCCATGTTCTCCTGGATCAAGCTTTCTTCCCAATGTCTGCTCTGGGCCCCAGAAGGTTCTGAGAGTCTCACCAAAGTGTTTCCAGCCCTGGTGCCAGCTAATACACCAACATATTTTAAATGTGTTTTTGTTTTTTTACTGCTATTGAACATGAAGATAGGACAAGAAATAATGGGTTTTATCTGCAATAAGAGAGATTAAGATTAGATATTAGGAAAACCTTCCTAGTTATAGGGATAGGTATAGGCTTCCAGAGGAGGTTATGGAATCCCTATCATTTGAGGTGTTTAAGGTTGGACAAACACCTGTCAGGACTGGTCTAGGTTTACTTGGTCTTGCCTCAGTTCCGGGGGCTCAACTAGATGACCTCTTGGGGACCTTTCCAACCCTCTGATTCTGTGATCTTTGTAAAAGCCTCAGTATAGCTGTAAAAGGTGTCTCGTTTACAGCTCCCTCTCCCAGGTAAGTCTGAGAGTCTGGCTGAGTCCTGTGCTGACACTGACCCAAAACCTGTTCTTGACTCTGTGCTGGTGGATGCCTGTTGAAGTCAGTTGGGCTTTGTGTGCATGGTCTTCTGCGCCTGCATGGCACGCCACTGAACAGTGTCTGTTGCAGGACTGAAGCTGCCATTAGCAGTTCTTGCTTCCATAGTTAGGGCAAAAAATGACAGCCCAATGAAAGTAAAGGAGAGAATATAGACAGTATCTGTCCTTCGTTTGTTCAGGCTGTAGCAGTGTGTCCTAAGTAACTGCCGCTAATTGGGGCTGCACTCAGTGAACCGCCAGACTGCCCAAGTACCATTGATCTTTTTTGGCCCTTTGTATTTTAGTGTTTTATGTGGTGCTCGTCCCTTTGGCTTCTCAGGTAGGCTAGATCTTCCCCTGGTTGTGGATAAATTCTGTACTCAATTGCTGGACTGCTCTTCGATTCGTTATGGAACATATACAAGAAACCAAATAACCAGGATCCTCGGGTTTATTGCTAAAAGTCAGTAATAGTAGAGTACAGGAAGAAAGGTTCAATACCATACCAGCTTCTGGGAAGCTATCTCATGCAGCATTGTTAGATTAACCTCAGGCAGGTTTGCTCCCAAAGTTACACGTTTCAGCTGGTAGTATTTATAGAATAATTCTACAAGTTACAAAACTCTTGACGCATCACTAAAATCCAACCCACCAGTTCATCTGGGTTCCTTAACTACTTGTTCTGTATCTTCCTCATCTTTATTTTGGATACTAGCATTCCAGGTGCTGGTCTATGAAAGCCCCTCCCCAGCTTGTATCGGCGCAGAAGGTTAATGTATTTTGCCTTTGACAACTTTTCTGTTTTCTAATGCCAAAGCTGGCATCAGCTTTGCAAAGTGTTATGGGGTATTTAGCATAAGTGAACAAGCTATAGAAAGACATAGGCCACTTCAGGTCATGTAACTGGTAGAAATATATATACAATATAATGTTATATTGATATTGTATAGTTAATGCTTATTAATGTATGTGGTGTGATAAATATATGTCGATGATGTGATATATATGCTGGGCATATAGATAAATAGATATAATAACCACACCCACCCCTGGTTACAGGAGGTTCTCTGATACTGAGGATCTTACAAAGGTGGTAGTGAAAAGTAAAACCAGGTCACTCACTTCACCCTCCAGCTGAGATGCTTTGTGGGAGATGTGATCAGAAGTGACTAGGAATGTTTAGGCCAGGAGGGGAGCAGCCACTGATCTGGGAGACCCTGTTACAGAAAGGTGGCAATTCACCTGCCCAGCATCCCTCACTACCATTGATAGCCAAGGTGCAAGAGGTGCCGGAGGGCTTGCTCTAGTAGCTTGAAGTGGGTGGGGGTCCGCCGTACACGTGGGAGGGCATGAACTGAGCAATAATAGCAACGGCAGTTTTGAATCCAGCACTCTGCCAGATGTCTCTATCTGTGCCCAGAGCGGATACTAGCAAGCAGTGGTCTTTGGTTCTCCCTTCCACACTGGCAGCAGCATCTCAGCTGGGCCAGTCCAGGGCGACCAGTAGCAGAAGAGAAAAGCAACTTCACCTGCCTGTGTTGCCTCTGGGTGCTGATCCAAAGGCCTGACCTCGCCCCCTGTCTAGCAGAGGGCTGAGGCTTCAGTTCCTTCACTATTCCACTTGGTTGCCCGTGTGCTGTGGCCTGTTAACCCCCAAACTACTGACGCGCTCTCACTTCTGGGAAGGAATTGTCGTCTTGGGACAGGCTCCCAGCCCAGCAGCTGGGCAATCCTAGTCCACCTGAGAATGACGGGCCCTTGTCTCTGCTCCTGGATGTGTCTGTTGGCTCCCTTGCAAGAGTGGCAGTACTGAGGTGCCACTTACGGCTGCCGTGAAAGGGCAAACCAAGCGGTTATTTGGCGCTGCACAGGTGAGAGCACGTGTGGTACAGTCTGGGGTAACACTGATCAAGCACATCAGTTAAAATTGAGGCCACCATGGTGCTGAAAAGCCCTCTAACGGCCTAATAATAATTATTAATACTAATAAAAATTGGTGAACTCCTCACTTCTTGGCAGAAGTCTTGAATAATAACTGGAGAGGGTTTGTTCAATCAGAGATTGAAATGAGGCCGCTTCTTGTCTAGAACACACCTTCTTGATAGCACTCGGGCTCTCGAGTGAAATCCTCCATTCTCCTTTTGCTTACTGCAGGATTTCGGTGCTTTTATCTTACTGGCTTAAGGACAGGAAAAAACTCCGGCCCCCCTTTTTGCTCTTGCGACAGGAGCACAGGGGAGAGGGATTAGTGAGCTAATTAGAAATGATCGCATCTATCAGCACTAATTAACAATACTGTGGTCTCACTTGAGTGTTCTTTTGAGCCGTTCCCCTTCGGGACAGCTCCACAATCACCCCCTGCCTTTGGGGCCGCTCTGGCCCTTCTGCGCTGATTGGAAGTGATAGCTGAGCTCCGTGGCGTGTATAGGAAATGCTGCCTGGTATGTGCTTTCTAGGATGCAGCATTCCCTTTTGCTCTCAACCCTCACCAGGGGCACTGTTCTCTTCCAACAGCACCACGCCGCTGCTAATGACCACAGAATGGAAATGGCAGAGGAATTTGGTTTCAACACCTCTTTCCTCTAGTGGCTGTTTCACTCCTGGCACTATAATGTAAAGGAAAAGAGCGCTTGTCTCTGCTAGGGAGTGAGGAAGACTGGGGTGGGTGCAGTCTGTTGGATTTAGTATGGTGCTGAGAGAGACCTGGATTCAATTCCCAATCTCGATGCTGACTCCACCTGCTCCAAGTCACTGTCTCTTGACCGCTTTGCGAGGCTGGGTTAATTTACCAGCCCAGACACACAAACTGCCTGCCTGCCTGTTAGGTATATTGTTAGTGCCTGGGTTGGATAATGGTGGCAATGGGGAAAAACAAAAAGATATTTAATAACTTTTAACGTGCCCAGCAAACAGGTTTGTTTCCCTAGGGTGATTGGGCAAAGGGAAACTCGCAAGGCTGCTTTTAACTCTTCTGTACCTCCGTTTCCCTACTGTTTTTAAAGAAGTGAAGGTGGATGGGAGAGAGGAATGACACCAGTATGTACACAGTGCTTTGAGATCTGGGGATCTCATTGGAGTGGATTTCTTTATATATGACTGCTGATTATCTTTTCCCTTAACTAATCTGCATGTGTAGCCACATCTTCTGACTATACTAAGTTCATGCTATTTCTTTCTATCCCTGTTAACTGTTTTGCCTCTGCAGAGCTATGGGAGAGGCAGCTGGATTCTAATCTGCATGGAATATCATCCCAAAAAATCTAACCAGGATTGCAAAAATCGCTCTAACGGGTGATGAAGTGTGAGCTAGAGTGTGCCCCGCTTGACTCTCAGACCCCAGGTGGAGTTTGCTTAGCAGGCAGTTAGAAAAAACTCTGCTTTATTTAAGAATGGAGCAGAGTTGATGTGGACTTATTGAGATCATAAATAAGGCCCTGTGGTGCCTTATTGGAGTTACTTCTCTGGGCAAAGCTGACTTTAAAATACTAGTTTCCCTTGGGAGGAAGGAGGTGATAACAGTGAGTGAAACATCTGGTTTAGAAGAACAGGAGTACTTGTTGCACCTTAGAGACTAACAAATTTATTAGAGCATAAGCTTTCGTGGACTACAGCCCACTTCTTCGGATGCATATAGAATGGAACATATATTGAGGAGATATATATACACACATACAGAGAGCATAAACAGGTGGGAGTTGTCTTACCAACTCTGAGAGGCCAATTAATTAAGAGAAAAAAAACTTTTGAAGTGATAATCAAGCTAGCCCAGTACAGACAGGTTGATAAGAAGTGTGAGGATACTTACAAGGGGAGATAGATTCAATGTTTGTAATGGCTCAGCCATTCCCAATCCTTATTCAAACTGGAGTTGATTGTGTCTAGTTTGCATATCAATTCCAGCTCAGCAGTCTCTCGTTGGACTCCAACCCCACTGTAGCAGATGGATAGAATTCTGGAGCAGGCAAGGGTGGATGGATTTTAGATGTTTGCTGAAACCAGTGTGTATTAGCTTAGGGAACATCCTCGTTGTAAACAGGATCTGGTCCCTGGAGGCCTTCCATTGTCATTTCCAGGCTGCTATATGGTACTCTGTGCAAAGGCAACTACTGCTCCTAATCTCTAGCAGAGCAAGGAGAGTATCTTTGAGAAGAAATTTTTCCCAGGGAACAGGTTTGAGGGACTCTTGATTCTGTCCTAACACATGGAGTGCAGTGAGTATTTCTGGCCCAGAGCTCTGTAAGTCGGGCACCCAGATATAGGGGTGAGTTTGTCCAGGCAAACCAAGAAAGCCCTACTAGAACGATCAGGAATCTTACGTCCCCAGTGCGGCTAGCTTAGTTTAGCTCATTCTGTGAGATGGATACACTGGATGGGTGACAATTCTAGGTCTGTTGTCTCCCTGGTTTGTTGTCCATCACCTAGCTAGTTCAACAGCACCTTCCCCTTCTCGCTTTGATATTGCTATCCATCCAGACGCTGGCATGAACATCGCCGCTTTCGGAGCACGTGGTATTGCTTACAATGTCAATACCAATCTCTGACTAGCACAACTTTTCAGTGGTGTCATCTCTCATTACCACATGGGCTTTCCTTAGGCTCTTACTTGTCTCGTGTTCAGAATTTTGACCTTCCTTGTTAATTAAACAGAGACTTTTCTCCAGCCAGTGATTGAGTTATCCAGTAATACCTGCCTAAAGCCATCATAATAAAGGACAGAAGTTCTTTTTAATGCAAATGATTTGGTTCCAGATGTTTTGATCACGTTTAACGATGGCTCAAATTAACCAGAGATTGGATTAAGTAACAGCCTCTCTCAGCTGCTTTTCCTAATCAGCAGGACTCTGTGTCTTTTACCCAGATTGCTCTCTTGTGTGCACAGCGCAGCTTCCAAGTTTTCACTACGTGGCTTGGATGTACTTTAAATAAAAATAACACAAATGCAAATCAGATTAAGAACCAGGGAGAGTAAAAGCCCTATCCTGGGATGCAGAATACCTTTCTTTCATTCCAAACCAACCTGCCTACCCTGCATATGTGGCACCTACCTGTATCTGACATTCTAGGAAGGGACTATTCAGGCATGCATGGGATCGTGAGATGTTGAAAGTGACTGTTGTGTAACTTAAGCAGGACACCTCAGGCAACTAAACCTCAAGTCTTGCAGGGTTCTGAGCAAGTACCTACATGAAGAGGAAATTTCTGATAGCAGAGGGCTCTTCGATCCATCAGAATAAAGGCAGAACAAGGTCCAATCACCGGATAGTCCAGGCTAGAAAACAAGGTGTGAATTTGTAACTGTTGGGCAAAAAGCACAGTCCATACCCAGTTATTAAATTAATCAGTTTTAAAGCTTTATTAAAAGAATTTTGGGGATACTGTCCCCACCGCAATCAAGCATAAGTAAAGCAGAGCAGGATAGGGCAGTGATCAGTTACTCCATCTTGGGACACTGGTAGAATGTTGCTGTCATCATCAGGTGCATGCTGGTCCAATCGTGTGGAGGTCCTGCATTTCTCCATCTGTGCTCAATAGTCCACATTCTTTTATACTCTTATGTTTCATATACTTACCATCACATATACGCCGTCCTCATGTTACCTAACTGATCACTTATCACCCTTCTCCGTATTTGATGTATTCTGTGCTGTATACATGCCCCATTGTCACACAGCACTCCTTTTCCTGAATGGGTTACATTTTCTTGGCACGTCTTGATCACACATTTCTTCACTCATATTGTTATCTACGTGGCTTACTACTTCAGCCTAGGTATTCTCCTGTTGTTTTTTTCCTCCGTTTTATCTGTCTGTGCAGCATTGTCTATTTTACCCGTCACCCTCACTCCCTTGTTTTTTCCATGCTGTTATCTATACGTAGCAGGCTACTCACACAACTTCTGTATACCCGGTTTCTGATGTGACCCTCCAGTGCTTTAATTCTCTCACATAAGTCAGGGTGATCGCCACTGGAAGAACTAGGGGCATGGTGGATTCTCCATCACATAGTCGTTCCATCAAGTCTGGATGTCTTTCTAAAAAACATGCCCTAGCTCAGCTCCTGGATATGGGCTTGATGCAGGAAGTGTGGGAAGAAATTCTTTGCTCTGTGCTATTCAGGAAGTCAGGCTGAGTGATCACAATCGTCCCTTCTGGTCTTAAAGTCAGTGAATCCGTGTTCCTGTGTCCACACAGCCTCTGCGAAGGAGTTTATTGTTGGGGGAGCAGGCAGGTGAGAGAGGCTCGCTCTGGCAATTATAAAGGTGATGTGTTTTTCTTCTCTCCCCGGTCTCTCCATGCAGCTCGGATTGGGAAAATGAAACGGAGGAAGCAAGACGAAGGGCAGGTATGTCCCCTCTGCAGCCGGCCTCTGTCAGGATCCGAGGAGGAGATGAGTAGACATGTGGAACAATGCCTTGCAAAGGTAGAGGCGCAGTGGGACCTTCTGCTGCCATTCTCTTCTCCCTACTCTCTCTGCAGTTGCCCTTCCCACCCAGGGCAGAAACCAACCCTGCTGGGTTAAAGGCCAGGGCATAGGGTGCGCTGGCTGGGAGCTGCAGTCACCTCATGCCTGGAAGACTGCTCCATATAGGTTCCTGCCTGCCTCATGCGAGAAGCTTTGTTTTTTCTTGTCCCCCAAGCCCTGTTAATGAACTCCAGCTTAATAGACCAAACTCTGCAGGTCTTTGGCCATCTGAAGCCTTGTGTAATGTGTTAAGATTCCTGCCTAGCACAGCAAGAGTTCTTCTTTTCTGTTCTCTGCTTTAACAGCCAGTTTGATGTTGCCCTTTTAAAATGGATTTGTTAAAAATGCCACTTGAGCATTGCACACCAGGAGTTAGGGGCTCTAAAAACTCCTCTGCCACCTTCCCGTGGGACTGTAAGCCCTGTCTCTTCGTTAGCCTTCCCAGCGACTGAGGGGTAAATTCCGCAGACGTGCTGCAAGGGGGAGAGTGGGCGCTTTGGGCTTTCTGTAGTTTCCTGTTTCCGCCAGTCAAACACCCAGCAAGAACATCCCAAGTGAAGCGTGGTTTAAAAGAACTGGTTTCTGACCAGCCTTCCTGAGCCAGGTGTCCGGAGAAATCCTTCCGCTTCTGGCCCTGCTGAGGGAGCCACCCTATGCCCCTGGACCAGGGGAGCTGCTGGCTTCAGTTCCTGGGCAGCAGCTCACGAGCTGGGATGGTGCCAGACAGGTTGCATTTGGACACATGCCAGGATTGTCCTGGGAACTAAAGCTTAAGCGTCCCTGTATAAAATGGGACCACTGCTGCTCATTTTCTTGATCCTAAGAGGTCCTGAGCGCTCTCAGCTCCCACTGACTCTCAGGATCAGGCTCGTTGTGGGGAAGCAGATGCTGCTACTCACTCCTGATATAGCTCCAGTGGGAGCAGTCCTGACCCCCAAGGGAATTTAGGGTGTCTTATTCTCTGCACCCTCTGCCCGGCACAGAGAGAAGGCTCGTGCATGACCGAGGACGACTCCGTGGACATCGAGAACGAGAATGGCAATCGCTTTGAGGAATACGAGTGGTGTGGGCAGAAGAGGATACGTGCCACCACCCTCCTGGAGGGGGGATTCCGAGGTACGGGTGGCGTTTCGGGGGGCCCTGACTTGAGGCACATCTGAGATGCAGAGAGGACAGTTCTGCTGTGCTTTTAAAAAAGAGTGTTGAGTCAGTCACTTCTCTTCAGGGGGAGGGGTTCAAGCTGCGTAAACATCCACAGGGTTGCCTTTCAAGATGGGTGGGAACTTCAAGTTTTGCCAGCACTACACAGGAGTGATTTCAGATCTTACCACACCTGGGAAAATAAGGGTAACATTTTGTACTGATCTTAAATACAGAAGAATTGCTTTACTTAGTATTCAGGAAACGTAGCCGCATAGGGGGAGAGATTGGGAGCAGGTAGAGGGGAGATCATTTGGGAAGGAATCAATTCCTTGTTTGCACACATTAAGAAATACATGGCTGTATTTGAAGGGTGGGGGGGAGAGAGAAATGAAATTGTAAAAATTCCCAGCCTGGAGTGACGAAAGCTGGTTTATCAGCTGCTGGTGATGTATTGAAGGTGACAGCGGAGTCGCTTTAACACCTGCATAAAATATTAAAGGGCCGGTTATGCATTTATCACTCCATCCCTTTTAAGGTTGATAAATGAGAATCCAGCAACCTGCTGTGTACCTCCAGCGCTGCAGGCCCTCAGGGCTCCCAGACAAACACATTTTATTTTCCCTCCTCCTTCTGTTCCTTCCCCAGTGACAGGGAAACCAGTTACAGAGGAGAGAGAGAGTTATAGCAAAATTTGACCTCGTGTGAGCTTTACTGGTGAATGTAATTGTAGCTGGGAACCTGGCCCTTTCTTACACTCAGCCCTTTGGCCTCCAACAGCAGGATTTACTAAACTCTTCTCTGGTGTGAACTGCCAGCGCGAAGGAGAGAGTCTCTCACACACAGCCCTAATGAGAGCAGAAATGCCGGCTCTGGCCATTCGATAAAGAGGAGGGGATGCTATCTCTTCAGACGTCAGCTTGGATTTTAATTTAAAATGTCTCAAGGGGAGAGACTCCCAAGGGAACGAGTCAGACTTGCATGCCCAAGCACCTGCTGGCTGTTAAGTGATGCCCCGGCACTCCTGAGCTACTCTTGCCTTCCTCTGGAATTCAGTTGTAACTCTGGAATAGGGGAGCAGATGCTCCGGAACATGGGGCAGCTTCTCGGTGTTTCTAGCGAAGGCAATGCTGCGCGCTCCTGACTCCTGGAAATGATTGTTGCAAACCCACAGCTTCATCTGCTTACTTGCAGGCCTACACATGATGCTCTAGAGATGTGGTGCAGACTGTTAGACTTTGTTCATTAACATAACTATTGGCATTGGTAGTATGGGGCACGGAATGCTGGTCTGTTCCTGTGGTCCAATCAGTGCTACAGTATTGATTATCATCTTACGTTAAATGAACAATGACCAGTCTGCCCTATTTCCTGCCCCTCTGTGCGTGTGTGACCTCTCCTCTTCAACCGCTCCGGCTCCTATGGGCTCTTCTGGTGAGCAGGGTAGACTCTGTCGCTCGGCCCTGACGCTATCGCTGGGTCACCTCACTCCGATAATATTCCCAGTCCTTTCTAGCTAATTAACTGGAGTGTTGTATTAACCTTTCAGTCCCACCCCAGTCGCGGGGACAGTATTTCAAATGACGCTGCAGGTCGGGAGAGAGCTCTACAGCCCATATGATTAAACTTCATGAACATGCAGGGTCCTTGCTCATTGTTCTCTTTTTAAAGGGGTCAGCTGCACAGGGGTCTTGAAAATGCAATAGCTCCATTGTGTGAATTGGTTAGAGGTTAGCCAACTTATCGCGGCAATGAGGGCCATGCTCTTATCCCTGTAGAGGGCTGCTCCTAGCGTGCATGGACGTTTCCAAACACAAGTATCCAACACCGATATAATCGTAACGTCCCATGTTGCAGTTCATCCTCCGAGTGAATGCAGGGTTTCCTTCTGCTCTCTGGAGAACCTCGCCACGTCTTAGAGGGGGGTGGCGAATGCTGGTTGGTAAAAGAGCGCAGAAGGTGGCTGGGGGATTGTCACTAGATGAGGTGGGGGGAATCAAGCTGGGAATATTTCACAGGATCACAGTCACCAATGGACTTCTCGATTGTGGACTCCGTTTCCCTGATAGTCCGGCCAGCCATCAGACCGATCTAGTTCTTACCGAAAGGCCAGGCTGAGTACAAGAGGCTTTCCAATCTGATGTCTCCTCTCTCTGCACTTGGAGAAGGAGAAACCTCTGTTCTTTCATGGCTGAAAGAATTCCCCAGTCAAAGAGGGGAGGGGATCCCTACAACGGAACATACTCCCTCTCTCATTGGACTCAGCAGTTCCCACCTAGGGTCTGTCTTCTCTGCACGTCTCTCATGAAAAGTGCTCCGCTTTCGCTGCGTGTACTAGTCAGGGCAAGCCAAGCACCAGTGGGCCACTCCCTTAGGGAGATGTGTTCTCCGCTCAGCGGGGGAATGTTTTACCACCAATTCTCTGCCTAGAATCCCTAGAATTCTGCATAGGCTTCCCCAGAACACGCCTGCAGCCTGCCAGCTGGATATCCCTGTTTTAGGCATTGGGAACTCCTGGCTTGGACCAGTCCCTGAATTTGGAAGGGGCGTGTGTGTTTTTCTTAGTCTGAAACAGGTACCAGGTGAAGTAAGCCTTTCCCCCCTGTCTGGGCCCCAAGCCCCTCTGACTGCCAGGGTGCAGAGGCTTCCTTTGATAGACCTGCTCTGTGTGGTTTCAGGGGAACTAAATGCAACTCACCTTTTCCTCTCCCTGTATCAACGTTGACTCCTCCTTTCTGGGACAAAGGGCTCTTCATTTGTATTCCAGCAGTGTGGTGCAGCATTTTGGAGATGCCCTGCAATGATAAAAACTGCTTCATGCAGAATTGGTGGTACCATTATTAACCCTTCCCACTCCAGACCCCATAGTTGGCCCAATTCCCTTGGCTGAGAAGGAGCAGTGATGTGGAAATCAAAGGCCTTTTTAATGCCAAACAGACCTTGCTAGGCTACATGGATGTCGCTAGTGTCTAGAGAGATGACATGGAGAAATGCATAAAACTGGAGGGAGAATAGATGTCCATGTGTCTCATCAATTTCCCTTTTAATCGTGTGTGTTGCTCTGAGGAGATGTCACAGCCCGGGGGGATAGGAGACTGTGGCCAGCGTTTATTGCGCAGTTCCAGCTCAGATCTAGCAGGCAGTATTGCAATACTGTCCCCAAACTGGGAACAATTCGTAGCCTTTAATTAGTTTTTTTGGTCAGAATGTACAAAAATCACATCAGTGATCACGCCCTTCAGACGTACAGGAGCATAAACGCTGGCAAGTCAAGTGTAAAAGTATAATAAGGCAGGCCAAGAAAGAATTTGAAGAGTAACTAGCTAAGGACAAAAATATAAAAGCAAAGAAATTGTCTGAGTACATCAGAAGCAGGAATCCTGGTAAATAGTCAGTGGGGCCACTGGATGATCGAGGTGCTAATGGAGCAGTCAAGGAAGACAAGGCCATTGCAGAGAAGCTAAATGAATTATTTGCATCAGCCATCACTGCAGAGGATAGGGAGATCCCCACATCCGAGCCATTCTTTTTAGGTGACATATCTGAGGAACTGTCCCAGATGAGGTGTTAGTAGAGGAGGGTTTGGAACAAACTGATAAATTAAAAAGTAATAAGTCACCAGGGCTAGATGGGATTCACCCAAGAGTTCTGAAGAAACTCAAATATGAAATTGCAGAACTACTATCACCTAAATCAGCCTCTGTACCAGATGACTGGAGGGTAGCTCAGGTAACGTGTGTTTTTAAAAAAGGCTCCAGAGACAATCCTGGCAATTACAAGCCGGTAAGCCTAACTTCAGTACCAGGCAAATTGGTTGAAACTACACCTTTACCCTGCTATAACGCGACCCGATATAACACGAGTTCACGTATAGCGCGGTAGCAGCGGGGCTCCGGCGGCACTTTAAAGGGTCCGGGGCTCCAGCTGCTGCTGGGAGCCCCGGGCCCTTTAAATCACCGCCGGAGCCCTGCTGCCGCTACCCTGGGGCTGCGGCAGCGGGGCTCGTCGGCGATTTAAAGGGCCCGGGGCTCCAGCTGCTGCAGGGGGCCCAGGGCCTTTAAATCACCGCCGGAGCCCTGGCACCCCTACTCCAGGGCTGCGGCAGCGGGGCTCTGCTGGCGATTTAAAGGGCCCGGGCTCCCCGCAGCGGCCGTAGCCCGGAGCTCTTTAAATCACCACCGGAGCCCTGCTGCTCCTACCCCGATATAACGGGGTTTCAGCTATAATGCGGTAGGGATTTTTGGTTCCCCACGACCGCGTTATATTGGGGTAGAGGTGTATAGTATAGAACAGTAACCGATTAATAGATAAGAAACAAAGGATAGGAATAAGCCGTCTATTTTCACAATGGAGAGAGGTAAATAGTGAGGGGCCCCCAGGGATCTGTACTGGGACCTGTGCTGTTCAATGTATTCATAAATGATCTGGAAAATGGGGTGAACAGTGAGGTGGCAAAATTTGCACATGGGATAAAATTACTCAAGAAAGATAGTTAAGACCAGAACTGACTGGAAAGAGTTACAAATGACTCGCACAAAACTGGGTGACACGGCAACAAAATGGCAGATTAAATTCAGTGTTGGTAAATGTCAAGTAATGTGCACTGGAAAACATAATCCCAACTATTTATACAAAATGATGGAGTCTAAATTAGCTCCTACCTTTCAAGAAAGAGATCCTGGGAGTCATCGTGGATAATTCTCTGAAAAGATCAGCGCAGCGGCAGCCAAAAAAGCTATTGAATGTTAGGAACCATTAGGAAAGGGAGAGACAAGACCGAATGTATCGTAATCCATGGTACGCCCGCACCTTGAATACTGCTCGCCCCATCTCCCAAAAGGCACCTTAGAATTGGGGAAGGTGCAGAGAAGGGGAACGAAAACGACTACAGGCATGGCACTCTCATATGAGGAGAGTTTAAAAAGACTGGGACTGTTCAGCTTTGGAAAGAGAGAGACTAAGAGAGGATATGACAGAGCTCTAGAATCATGACCGGTGTGGAGAAAGTTGACTAGGGAAATGTTATGTACTCCTTTACGTAACCCAAGGCAGGGGTCACCCAATGAAATTAATAGGCAGCAGGTTTAAAATAAAAGCAAGTACTACTTCACCCAGTGCAGTCAGCCAGCCTAGGGAGCTCGTTGCCACGGGATGTTGTGAAGGGCAAAACTATAATGGGGTTCAAAAAAGGTATTAGATAAGTTCATGGACGACAGGTCCATCAGTGGCTATTAGCCAAGAAGGTCTGGGATGCAAAACCATGCCCCGGGTGTCCCTAAACCTCTGACTGCCGGAAGCTGGGACTGGACAACAGGGGATGGATCACTCGATAACTGCCCTGTTCTGTTCATTCCCTCTGGGGCAGCTGACGGCCACTTTTGGAAGACAGGAGACTGGGCTAGATGGACCATTGGTTTGACCCAGAATGGCCAATCTTGTGTTCCTATTCCAGATTTTTCTGCTTTTTGCAGAAAATACCAAAAAGCAAGTGTGACTGAACCCCCCTAGTGCTGGCCTGCACGGCTTTTCTGTCTAGAAGCTGAGTACTTAGCTGTAGTGTCTTCGGATATTCATATTGTCTGTGCCGTTTCCTGGGCCAGAGCTCTTGCACTCTGTAAAACCTGACTGGGAATTGTCTCATCTGTGATTGGAGAGGCTGTCGTTGTGAATCGGACTCCTCTGTAGCTTGTACATTACTAGTATTGTAGTGCCTGGGGATCCCAATCCGGTCCCATTGCATTAGACACTGGGCACACATGGAATAAAGGCCATCCCTGCCCCAGAGAGCTGAGCGCATGTCCAGAAACAACAAGTGGAAAAAACAAACCGAAGCCCAGGAGAAGGTAACGGTGACGTGATTGTTAGGTGTTACAATCAGCACGCTGGCTCTCTGGCCTTGGAGAGTGGGTGGGCATTTCATATAGGGATTCATTGGCATTTTTAGCTGTCTTCACATTTTTTAGAACACTGGCAACTGTCATCACTAAATCTGTTTGCTAAAACCCGGTACTGTTGTCTTGTGTGAATCTAGAATGTTAACAACTACACAGGATTCTAGTTCTTTTTCTTCTCCCCAGGGCCAGGTCAGATATTGCAGTAATGGGACATGGTATAGGTCATGTGCTGCTTTCAGGGAGAGATCTTTGTTTAAACTAGGAATCTGCCTTGGACAGGAAGGGCAATCTTCTTTCTCCTTTGTCCCCTCCCTCTGCAGCCTCCGAGTAGTGGGGGGGAAAGCCACAAATGTGCAACATCTTCCAGATGCTGCTTCTAATCAGGTCCTTGTAAGTGAGAGATTAAATAAATAGAAATCATCTTAGTGAAACTGTTGAAGAGGTGTAACACCCCCAGCAATAATGGTGTCTGAACACGTGTTCCTGAAGAGCAGTGTGTGATACGGTGGTAAGAGATTTTGCCCAATATCAGGAGATCTCATCCCTACTGTCGTGGGACGAAAACTTGTTTTGAAATATCCTAGCATTGACTACCCATCCATTTACATAACTCTGATCAATGGGGAAAGGTTCTGGCATTAGTCATTTACATCTTCCATTTCTGTTGCTCTTTGTTACAAGGGATTATTTCGCGCAATCTGTGTCTAATAAGCTTCGAGCCAGTCTGTATTTAGGCAGCAGCCAAAGCTCAGCAAGCGAAAGCATTGAGCGTTTCCTTCTCTGATTTTTAACTCTCAGCATATTTGTACCAGTTCTTCTGTTCCTCTCCAGCATGGATGTACATTACCCCAAGTGTTTACACTGCAAAGTTATCCCTTTAAAGAATTCCGAAGAGAAGTTCAAAAGGGGGGTTTTCTTTGAAACATTCAGTGTCTCTTTGTGTGTGTGTGTGTGTGTGTCTGTTACTTGAAAGGAGGAGGGGGGAGAGGAAAAAAGTGCTTTATCTGAAAAGAATCGCATCAGCTTCGCACTGATAGAAGCCGCTGTCGTCTCTTAAACGGCTTAACGCAGTCAAAAGGCAAGCAGACTTAAAACAGTGTCTTACACAAGGATCGATGGGTGGAACACACAACTGGTAACTGGGGGAAAAAGAGAGCGAGGGAGAGATAACAGTAATGATTGCATTAAGGGAAGCTTGAGGGAGGCTGGTTCTTTGTAGCAGCTTCAAAGGTGCCTGGACTGATGCCTGAGCAAACTGTCCTCTGGAAGTCACCGTTCCTATAACTCTATGGGAGAGGGATGTACCCTCGCCCTTTTCTTAGCAGATGGGGCAAGTTGATCAGGGAGTGATGGGTTAGCAGCTCCTGTCTGCATCGCGTTTTCGGGGGGATTTTGGTCAATTGGCATCTCTTGTCATTCCTTCAGCACAAGGGGGTTGTCTGAGAGGGGAAGGATCGGGGTGGAAGGTGGGGAGCGATTGGGGATGCCGGCCAGGGAGGGGGGATGGTATGTCAGTTTATCGATCGCACCTCAGCCAGGAGAGCTGCAGGCACAGTGCTCTGAGCAGGAGCGGCAGCGTGCTTAATGTGATTGAAAGGCAGTTAAAATGGCGGTGACCTTTTCAGGGGGAATTAGATTGCCTGCCAAGAGTGGTTAGAGGGAGTGATAACGCCAGCTTGAGGAAGCTGTCCAGTCAACTTCAAAGAGAGAGAGACAGAGACAGGAAAAGCAAGCTAGCAGCAAGTACCATTTAAACTACGAACCGCCCTGTCTGATAGAACAGAGATTGCTGTCCTCTTTAGATATGAAAGAATTGAAGAATTGTAGCTAAGTTCTCTCCACCTGCCCGTTTCCCCCCGCCTTTCCGGTGGGCACAGTAGTGAGCCGCTCACCCAGTGCTTTTATGGATTTCTTTTCCTCGAGCAGGTCAGTTGCCTAGAAAATAACGTAATGGGGAAGCCTTTGAATTCATGACAACGGTAAGCAAGGCATTTTCAGGGAAGGATACTTTCTAATGAAGATCAGCCAGACAGGAACCTGACTAAGACAGATTGCAAGACTGAGGGGAAACCCATAGGGGATATTTAATTCTTGAGTTTCTCTTTGTTTCCCCCCTTCTGAGATGGCACAGGATTTATAGCCAGCTCCAGTAATGTCCTTAAGAAGAGACGAGCCCGCCCCCACAGGCGGTCCGGGTCTCTTCCCTGTGCACAGCAGCAGTTAGTGTAGGCAGGGGGCTTGATGAAGCCTGATATACTGTGACAAACCAAAGTCACTCCGGGGTGCTCATTTGCTTTGGTTCTTGTGTCGCATGCAATCAGTGCAGCTGCTTGAAAAGTGGAACTTATTAAAATACAAATGCCTGAAAGTTTCCAGCAGATGGCTGCAGTCCCACTGTCAGCTCTCGGTCAATCCTCGCAATAGCAAGACGTGCTTCAGCAAATGTCGTTAGGACAGCCTTTCTGAAACAAATGCCGATCTGCTTGTCTGGAAATGAGGGGAAGTGCAGTTACAGTAGCTGTGGACTTCTCCACAGCCTGTGCGTTGTACTAGAAGAGTGCGAGCAAGATGAAGTCTCCGCCCAAATCATCTTGCATTCCAAACAGACACACATGGGGGCTGAGGTGAACCATAAAGCAGATGATTGAACAGCACTCTACACCTGTCTGGTAGCTCCATCTCTGACCGTTTTAAATTAGAATGGAGTCTGAGGGCAGGCTCCAAAATTGAGGAGAAAATATGGATCTCCTGCCCTTCCAAAGCATTTTTGTACCCCAAGATCTCAAAATGTTCAGTTTCACATCTCACTGAAGTGCTTATCATTCCTGTTTTACAGATGAGTAAACTGAGGCACACAGCAGTGACTTCCCCCAGGTCATGCCTGCAGAGCCGGGGTTAGCACCTCCAATTCCTGACCTACACCCCATCCAGCAATCAGCAGCTTCTCCTGTCTCAACCAAAACCAAACCTGGCATACAGGAGAGCCTGCAAAGATGATACAACCCTGCCTCCCTCCATCTGTCCCAACGAGTTAAAGTTGCAGTTAAGGTCAAGCCAAAGAGAGAGTAAGCAGGGCAATACATTTAGAGAGACTTGGCCGTGACGTTGCTAGTGCGTGAGTGGCGAGAGAGTGAAATTTCCCAGGAGACGGGCTAGGAAATGGAAGGTGTCTGTAGTGTCTTCAGAGCCCTCTGGATGAATGAATTAGTAACCAATATCGTTATCCCTGTTTCTGCACTGACTAGACAGGGTACCCGCTGAGAGGGTAGAGTGAACTTGAAGTCGGATGCAAGAGTCACCAGCAGAAGAGTGCAGGAAGGGATATGAAGTCTTTAATCTCCCCCTCCTTCCTGATCCCAGCTTGAAATGTCCGGTGTCCCCCCTCCCCCTCACTTTTTTTCATCACCAGCCTCCCTCTTGGCTTTGCCCCTCAATTAAAACGTCTTCCCACGGTATGTACATGTAAGCAACTCTCATGATCTTTCACTGTTACAACTCTTGCTCTCCCAAACTCCTTTTGTCATCTTTGCTTTTGTCTAAGACTCTTAAGTTCTTCTGGGTGAGGATCTGTTGTGTAGTTCTGTGCACTCCACTGGTGCTTTATATGTGCCCCTCCCCAGTGAGTGCTCTTTCCAGGGACGCAGTTCTTAACACAGCTTCCCACTGCATCTCCAGCTTTGCTGTGTAAAATGGCATTTCTCTTTGCACTGCTCCAAGTGATGGAAAAGTCTCAAAGGCAGATCTTTGTCCAGGAGGTGGTTCTTGATCTCCGAATGCAGAAAAGGACTGGTTTGTTGTGGACCCTTGTTGTAGGAATGTAATTAACAAGCAAGAGTTAAGCTTTCCCGGAAGGGTTTTATTAGCGTGTGGGAATTGAGGGAGAGGTCTGTTCAGTGGCCATTGAACCTTTTCTGCCATAAAGTAGCCAGGCAGTAGTATTGAAAGAGTTGGTTTGAATGAGGAGGACAAAGCGATAAGGGGAGGGGCTTAGGGATTGTCCGAAGCCCTAGCTTCCATAAAGAGAGCATTGTCTAACCCACAGTAATTGATATATCATCATATCGATAACATTTAGCTCTCGCTTCACAAACATTAGTAACACTCATGGAACACGCTATGCAAAATGTGTGAGATCCGCACTTGACTCTGCTTACATACTTTGTTAATGGGACACTGCAAAGTAAAAATCTCTTTTTCCAATTCTTCTAACAAAGGTGAAGCATATCCTAAAATAGTAAAGTCCTATGTACTCTGCAGCATTTGATGCAGTACGTTTACATCAATTTTTATAATGAAACTAGACTAGTCGGCTTCATTTTGGGGTTCTCGGTCAATGACCCAATGCATAGGGAGGGTTTACATCTCAATAGACTGTTTCTACTCTGATGGTGTTTGACTTTTTTTTTTTTTACACAAGTTTCCGTTTAATATTCGTCTTTATTCAATTTAAGAGAACCTAAATTTTTTGCTCAAACTGCTGTACAGTGTTTGTTTAAAGGGACGTAATCAACTAAACACTAATGTCTAGTGATTTATCTGCCGTGTGTAACACCTAAGATCACTGTAGCTGGGAAGAGATTTGGAGGGGGAATATTCTCTCCTTCAACTTGCTCGTCTCATTTGACAGTGTTTTGAGTGCAGTCGGTTCCCCTGTTGTGTGTGAGTGGGTCTGTCACACAGCAACAAGGGAGGGAGAAAAATTAATTAAAAATAAAAAGGAAAAGTGGTTGTAAAACTACCAAAATTGGCAGGGAGAGTCAAGGGGCAGGCCTAGCACCTGAAACTACTCAGTTGTTGAAATTGACTAGATTTCAAGTTGACAGCATCCCTTTAAACTTCTATTTTCCTAGATGTTAGACATACCGTATAAGCTCATCCGGTCCCATCTGCTGCACACACAGAGTTGCTCCCTCCAATCCATTTTTCTAGTGCTTTGTCCAGTCCAGCTTTGAAATTCCCAGGGTTTAAGACAGTCATTTGATAATTTTTCAAACCGTCTGCAGTTTTGCTAGAACTGCAGCCTACCTCTTGGGCTCTCAGGTCAAACTTCAGCCTTACCCACCAAGTAGCTGATTGACGTGATTTTAATAGCATTTTCGAATACAGCTGTTAAGTGTGGGGCAGTGAGATTTTTCTAAAGGAAAAGCGTGTGCGGGTCTCAATGGCTCTAAACAGCTCCTGTCTCTGCATGTCGTCTCTTACGCTAGGCGGTGAAACGCATTATCGAGTAGTGCCCGGAAAGTGGCTAACTGCGTTTGACACACGCCAACTCCCTGCCTCCACACTGGATAATTGCATTGTCAACTGTTCAGCAAAGTGGCAGGTGACACTGCAGCCCGATTGATTGTCCTAGCATCGAGGCTCCTAAGGCTGTCAGCTACCCAATCGATAGAGTTTACACAAGACACCGTGACTGCATCTGTAACTAATTTCAGTTTGAAACTCGCAAGACACCGCTATCCCTGTTCCCTGGCTTGTGTTCTGATTCACTTGCATCCTCTCCCTGGGCTGGGAAGTTGCTTTTTCCTTTGAAAGTGCGTCTTGGGGGGTTTTTTTGGTTTTTTTTTTTTTTCTTTTCTTTTGGAGCAGCAAGTGAAGAAATCAATGGTGTGTTTTGTGGTTTCAGATTTGAGGGCATTACTGCACATGGCTAACTAGCAGCTCCAGTTTAGCAATCAATAGGCTGATCAATTGATTAAATTAACACTGATTTTCTTTCTTCTTCCTGGCCTAGAAAAGAATTAGTTTGGAGTAGAGCATGCGGGTTTGGCTTATGAAATTTAGGCCTTGCTATTTCAGCCCGTGACCATTTCCACCCACTCTTCCTCCTCTACCCACAAATAAAATCTCTCTGCCTATCATTACTTAAAGCAAATGACAATGGGGCCTGCGGCTGGCGATGGCTTCGGTAAGCCAGAGTGTCACTTTCAGCTGTTCACCAGCCTCGCTGCGTCATGCTCGGCTGTTTTAGAAAAGGCATTCTCTTGGCTCCTCCGTGCTGCTTTATTATTGGCAAAGTTGCGACATTCCTGTGATCCCTGTCAGCAGTGCTTATTGATCCGGTGATGTGAATCTGCTTAGTGATTCAAGATTACTTTAATTCCCCTCGTCCCTTTTTTGTTCCCACCCACTCTCTACGGGAACTAAAGCTTTCAGAGCCACCCTTCTTCGATCATGGAAATCAAGCCAATGGCTGCTCAGACCGTGGTTCTGATTCTTCTTTTGTGTTGCAGCAGCGAGGTTTGAATTGCAGCCTTCCAAATAGAGGCGAGGCTGCAGGCTCGTCCCTCAGTGCATTACACAGGCACAAAGCTCCAGGAAGCTAGGCAGGAAGTGCCATATTGGATCAGACCACTGGGCTGAATGTCCACTTCACTGCCTCCAGCCACCGCCTCCAGCTGATGCTTCGCAGGGAGGCATGAAAGAAATCCCTGCAATATCCCTAGCCAGTGCCACAATGCAGGGGGCGGGAGAAAACCACTCCTTCCCGACCCCTCAGTGATCAGCTCATGTCCTGAACCATGTTTGATTTCCCTGACATTGGCATGTATTGCTACCAAATGTCGTCAGTGGTCATAATGCTATGCAGCCCTTTCTTTAAAGCCAGCTGTTCTTCGGGTTGTTAGTAAAGATCACTGCCGGTGTCTAGGACACTGATTTGTCAGTCTAGTGACCAAACTGCACACTTTTACCTACCAGCCCAGGGGTAACCTGGGAGGGACACCTCTACTGGACAGGCCTGTGCAGATGTGCTCTTCTGTGTCCATTTCCCTGATCAATTGCAATTTCCTGTGAACTGGATTTGGGTTCCTGACATCACTTGGAAATACAGTTCTGTCCTGCAAACAGCTTTCCATGAGCTTGGAATGTACATTTCCCCTGGTGAAAGCTGCTAGCAGAATTCCTGTATGTTCAATCCTATGGTACAGGGGAGTAGAGGAGCCACTTGACTGTCTGATAATCGGATCTGGAGAAAGATGGCTGATTAGGATGGCCTCTTCTTCTGCTCCCCTCTGTAAAAAGAAAGAAAAAGCTTTCTCTTTCCTTCCAATGCACTTTTTAAAAATAAAGCCACGGCTGTGCCATCTTGTCCTCTTAGCACTAGTTCGGGGTATTTCAGCAGCTGAGGAAATAAACCCGCGGAAGCCTGTGAGGGCCTGGTAGTGTCTCTGCACAAAATGCTTTTATTGCCTTCTTTATTTTTGCTCTCCAAGAAGCCAGTGAGTGACATTTCTTTAAGAAAATACACTGCATGTGCTAGAAGGGCAGGCTGTGCTGAGGTGAGTTATTGCAGTGGGTGTTGTGGGTGGGGGGTAATTAGCCAAACCTACAGTCTTGGAAACTTACGGGAGGCTTTTTCTTCCTGAACATGTGTAAATCACCTGTGAGCAGCTCAAAAGCTTCTCTTCCAGCCCCCATCAGGCCTGCACACTACAGAGTTGTACTTGGAGTCAGACCCACTTGTAAAATGTTTTATTTTTGAAGGAGGAATTGAGAATTTTATAATGTTCCTGACCAGCATTCCAGCCCTCCCGCCTTGGAGCCCAGCAGCTAGAACTCAGATCTCCTTCAAGAGGGTGTCCCAAGTGCTCGCCAGCTCGACCCTAGCCTACAGACCAGTTTTCATGCTGTGGGCTGTTGCCTTTCCCAGTCCCTCTGCTTGGTTAAGAACTGGGTGGTGCAGTCCCTGGCAGCTCAGCTTGCTGAGGGTCTGAGCAATGGAGATGAAAAGTGAGACCCTTCAGGAAGGAGGAATAAATGCCAGGAGGGATTTGGTCCTCACGAGTCCAGTCTCTGTTCTGTTGGCGTACGGTGCCTCACGGAGTGAGGTCCTGGTCCCTGAGTAGGAACACAAATCATAACTACAGTGTGGCACGGAGCACAGAACCGAAGGCTTAATGTCTCCTGTTGGGTTTGCATTTGTAGCGCACACCAAACAAATATACTTAAAACTGAGAAAACGAGCTCACCCGCTGGGACGGAGTTGAGCAATGGAGCTTGGGCCAACGAGGGCTTTGCCTGCCCTGCACATCTCAGTCTGTGCAACTTTGCTTCGTTCTTGCCTTTCCGTTTCCAGCTTCGCCAGCCTCCACATAGATGCAGGGTTCCTCCCTGCAAGAGCTGCTGCTGATACTGCAAACAAGTGAAGCCGCGTACGCTGTCACTTTGACCATCTGTTATCAGCTCCTACAGGAGAAACACACAAGCTTGAATTCAGGTCCCTTGTAAAATCTCTTTATTCTCTACATCAGATATTCAGTCAATGACGGAATCTTAGGCAGCTTGAGTTGTATACACTGAAAATGCGAGGTGAGCTGTCCTCCGAGTGCATGTAGAGGGAGGTGGGATTTGAAGGAAGGCCATTCCAGATACAAGGAACAGCCCCCGGGCTTGGGAGAAGGCACAGGGGTGCTGTGGAAACTTGTGTGAGGAGAAAAGAGTCCTTTCTGCCAGGCTATCCGTTTTTCATCTCCACGTATAGGAGGCCATGGGAAGCATTTCCATTCTCCTTCGAGCCTGCGGCCTGCATGTTGGCCAAGAGGCATATGAAATAGGCCTCCTTGTTTTTACATTGCAAAGCTTCACATCCATATTTCAGTGGCAGTGTTACTTATTCTGAGCTCCTAGAATATTCAGAAATAACTGACTCTTGTGCTAAGGGCAGTTACTCTGAGGCCAGCCAAAGTAACGCTGTATACGCCATTCCAGAGGGCTGCAGACACTCTAGGTAAGTGATCTTGATAGGTACATTCTGATTGATGGGAGAGTTTGTATCCCAAACTGTCACATGGTTTATAAAGGTGCCACTCAACAACAGTGCTGGAATTGCTTGTCAGAGCACCTGGCTCCAAGAGCAATGGGGATAGGAGACAGAACTGTAACTTTGTTTTTTCTTGGCTTAATGGCCCCGGCGTCTGACCTGCCTGCTCACTCTTGTTTGTCTGGCCCTTAAAGAGGCAGCTGGGATTAAGACTGTCGGAGAATTGCACTGTGTTAGCACCTGGAGGGTTAGTGTTATCACACAGGGCAGCATATGCCGGGTCTGCTGCAGACAGAACACACAGCATGAGCAGAGAATGCTTCAGCTAGAAAATGGAATGATGTGGCAGGTTTCATTTTTAATCCGAAAGCAGTGTAATTACAATGCACTTTGGGCCTTATCCTACTCTCCTTCCTTGTATAATCCCTGGCTTCCCCTGTGAGTACTGGCTGCAGGATCGGGCCTGTTACGAATTCCCAGATCAAACTTGCACCTTAACTTTCAGGTGACAGCTGGGACTTTATTCACATGTTGGCATAAAGTTCAGTCCTCAGAACTGCCCTCTCTGTGAAGAGGAGGGAGGCACTGGTGTTAAACCTCCTCTGTAGGCAGCTTTGCTGATAATAGTGAATTACTGTGTCGCCTTCAGCCCAGAATAACTCCTCTCGTGTTCCATCGCATTGCAATGAGCCATAGATCAGCTGGGTGGAACAATGTGATGTGGTGTCTCCTGGACGTTCCCATCTTTTTCTAGTACAACAGCCGCACTTACAAGTACCACCGAGTACAAGCTAGCTCTGCGGCCATCCCCGCGCTCCGTTTCATATTTTCCCTGTTTCTGGATGGCAGCGTGCCCATGGCAAAGGGTAAGCAGGAGGTGGGAGTTCTGAGTCCTTTTTACACTCTGAGTGAGTTAGGATCACACCTGCTTCTATCAGGCCTTCCTTGCATTTAGTGGTCCTCTTAATCCATTTATAACAGCACTTGTCCAGAAATCTGGTTTGAATGAGCCTGAGATGAATAATTAATGTCAAGCGGTTCAGACGTCAAATATTTGAACAGCTGCTTGGGTGTTTTCACTGGCTTTGTTCAGGGAGGCAACACCAGAAAAGTTACATCAGGAGGGACAAGTTAAAACTCTGGCTTCAAACCCTGACCTATCAGAACTGGCCTTAAAACTAACCTTCCCTTGGGTGAAACATGTTTGAAAGTGTGTGTGATGGGTCTTTGGTTTCACAAGTTGATCTCTGGTCAGGTTGTGCGTTGCCTTCTCTTCTCTAGCGTTCTCCTCTGAGTAGTGGTGATTCCAGGATCAATGGTCTTGTTGTTCAATCTTGACATCTCTCAGAAACATGTTTTTCCTTCAGAGAACAGGAACCTGTAAATTTCTAAAACTGATCAATAGCATTGCTTCTATTTTGACTTGCCCACTAGCTAGGGGGTTTGGTTTTGTTCCACAGACCGAGAAATACAGTTCCGGACTCCATTTTGTTGACAACGCATAATCTGTAACAGCTCACATTCTTGTTACAAAAATCCTGTCTCTTATTTGGTAAAGTTAGGTGAAGTCAGGATTGTGTGTTGGAGAAATACCTAGGGCAGGGTTACCTGGCATTAGCCTCTAAGTGCTGCCCCTCCAGGCCCAGAACTGGGAGTCCTCAGCTGATCAGTCTGGAAAGCATGTCCTCCAGCCTCTTCGCTGAATGGCCCTGTGCTGCAACACATCTGAATGTTTAAACCGTGCACTTTGTTTGAGGAGGCTGCCCTGCTTGACGTGGCTTTCTAGCTACGTCAGATCATAATAAAGTATCTTCTTTCGTAACACACCTTCATGGCTTCCCATGCCCATCCTCCTTCTCCCCTCCCCACGAGGCAGGCCGGTGCTGGCTGGCCCCGCTACCTGTCACCGTGTCTGGCCAGCACTGCTCCCATTAGTATCATTAAACCAAGGTTTTCAAAAGTGACTAGCAATTTTGGGTACCCAAATTCGATGTGGCTTAAAGGGCCTGACTTGCAGGAAGCGCTGAGTACCTGCCCCTAAACTGAGGCATCCAAACTCACTAGTCTCTTGGGGTTAGTCTGGACTCAACTAGCACTAAAGAGACGACTAAGGGGGGATATGATAGAGCTCTATAAAATCATGACTGGTGTGGAGAAAGTAAATAGGGAAGTGTTGTTTCCTTCTTCTCATAACACAAGAACTAGGGGGTCACCCAATGAAATTAATGGGCAGCAGGTTTAAAACAAACAAAAGGAAGTATTCACACAACGCACAGTCAACCTGTGGAACGCCTTGCCAGAGGATGTTGTGAAGGCCAAGACTATAACAAGGTTCAAAAAAGAACTAGATACATTCATGGAGGATAGGTCCATCAATGGCTGTTAGCCAGGACGGGCAGGAATGGTGTCCCCTAGACTCTGACTGCCAGAAGCTGGGAATGGGTGACAGGGGATGGATCACTTGATGATTACCTGTTCTGTTCATTCCCTCTGGGGCATCTGGCACTGGCCACTGTCGGCAGACAGGAGACTGGGCTAGATGGACCATTGGTCTGATCCAGTGTGCCCGTTCTTATTGCAGTGTCAGACAGATGTTGTTTCCCTACTGGTGATCAAAGAAGAGACTTGCTTTCATGCTCTTTTGCACGTCATGTTGCGGTAGTAGGAGGCTCTGGTGGGAAGGGAGTGAGGTTATATAACAGAGGATGAGTGGATTGTGTTCATCCAAGAAACATCTCAGGAAAGTTTTTTGTCCTATGGTCTGAATTGTCCAGCTTCCTTTATTGCTCTGGCATTGCACTTTACAAAACTCCCCCCAGGGCTAGTAACTCAGTACTGACTGAGCAAGCGGCTTATTCCATGGGCTGAGATAGGGGCCAAACTGAGATCCCCGAGGTCAGAATGGAAGTTCCCAGACCTAGCAGTATCGCAGGTGTTGAATATCACCACTGATTCCTCCAGTTCTCCATCAGCAACTCCCATAACTGAAAAAGTCACAGCAAAAACTGCCAGAATGGCGCGTGCTCTCTCTCTCTGGCTGTACTGCAGGGCAGACTTCGGGGGAGGGATAAGACCTTTACTGTGAATGCGATAGAGAACATTTCTGAGCTCGTGTTCTCCAAAGCTGGGCAGAGTTGGGAGGTAGCAAAGGAGGTGTTAGTGCCACCATTATTAGCCTTAAAAGGGATTTCCCCATACACAAATGAGAGTTCGGTTAAGATTCTGAAATCAGATGCCTTAATGTTGGTAAGCTACACCACCGAAGCCAGGCTATAGCTCTTAAACGCTGACCATGATCCACTAGACTCTTTGGCTTGGATGATTTAGAAACCAAACTGCTGAAAACATGCTTGTTTCCCCTGTGCATGGCATCCTTGCAGATAGTGGAACCAAAGGAGAAATCCCTTTTACACTCAATTGACCCCCGACGACACCACCACCACCACCTTCCTCAGGCACTCGTTCCAAGTATTCATTATCTGGCTAACATTCAAATCACTTCTGGGACTGGCCAAGTCACTGCTCCAGCTTTGCATGATTTGTGTTTCCCACCTCTTGGAAAGAAAAATGAAGACCTGTACGTCCAAAGCTTATGGCCTTTGAGAAGTGATGGGCTACAGTAATGCCAGGTGCAGAAAATGGTGTTACTGGAGGTTTAATGTCATGCTTGTAAATTACCACGACATCTCTCGCTGCGAGTTCTCAGGCAGCATTGCAAGAATATCCAGCTCTTCTGACAGGTCTCTCGTATTCCTTTAAATCTTCTCCCAAACATTGTGATGAACTGAAAGAGTCAAGATTTAGTGGATGAGCCATTGCTGTGAGAGAAGGAAGCTCAGGATGTACTTTGGCTGCCAGCATATAACACGACTCAGCCAGTACTTGAAACGCTTCCGACGGGCTCGGCTGGCAAGGGCACTGCCCTGTATGCTTCTGAAGGCTGTACCCCTTATCACAAAGCAGTGCCTTGCTTTCAGAAGCCGGTGTTGGGTGCTGCACTTACACAGGTGTCAATAATGGCAGTTTGGTAGCTCTGGTGAAAATTGAAAGCTGGTCGTTGCTTCGGGGGCGGGGGCTGGCTGAGTTAATCTGGAGAGGTGATCCTGAAAACTGATGGAGTGCTGAAAGTGCCACTCTTTAAAGGCCCTTGTTTTATATGGGGGAAGAGAGAGATCAAGTCTTTATAAACAAATTTTATTAGCAGCTTAACTGATAACTTGTACGTTCTCAGAGACTGACAGTGACATATTGCATTTGAGTGGTGTCCTTGGAAAGAGATCTGTATCCTGTCTAGCTCCCACTGGGGATATAGCCAGCTAGAAATACTGCTCCACCAACATGGGGGGGTCAGGGAGGGGGAGACAGATCCGGTATTGACACCATAAACTAGGTGGAGAGCACAGTGGACTGGGAGAAGAGTCAGGCCCTTGTGTTGTCAAGAGGGTGACTGGAGGGATGGGGGGACTTCTGTTTTTATGAGGAGTAATTAATAATCCTTCCCAAAATTAATATCCCTAACTGAAACTCACCATCTCCTCCCTTCCTGGGCGCATTCACACTGCACAAGAAGCCTTTGCTCTCAAAGCCCAATTAAAACTGACATGACAGATACCAAAATGTTTTAACTCTGCTACAGCCCTTCAACATGGAGGGAGGATGGCCTTGCGGTTAATGCATTGGGTTGGGACTCAGGCCTCAGTTTCCCCATCGGTCAACAGAGATGTTGAATTGTAGCTGTTTGGTGTGAACACTCTTGCTGTGGTTTGTACAACATTTGGCTCAACAGAACCTCATCCTGGCTGGCATGCCCACAAAGCAATAACAACAACGCTCAAAGATGCTTCTTGCCGATGAAGAGGGCTGTAGCCCACGAAAGCTTATGCTCAAATAAATTTGGTAATCTCTAAAGTGCCACAAGTACTCCTGTTCTTCTTGCCTGTGTTGGCTCTCTCCTAAAGATTAGCACTTCTTATGTGGCTTTCTAAGTACTTTCTACTAAGTATTTGGGGGTACTCAATCCTGTGAGAGCCTGGGCACCGTCAGCTCCCCTAGGAGTTAATCAGGAGTGCTTAACATTTCACAGGATCTGGGCCTACGCAGCGCTTCATACTTCAGCAAGGATTTTGCCTGCGTAAGACGTGCTCGTTAGGGCCCTTAACGTTAGTATGTTCCTTATCTGCTTCCTAGAAGTCGTTTTATTCTCATTCATGAACATTTAATATTGGACAAAATTAAGCAGAGGCCAACGCTCGTTACAAAAATAGGTGTTTTGTTATCCTGGTGTCTGTTTGTCCCCACTGATAGTCCTCATGTTTCCCAGTGGCCTTATCTCGTCATGTTTGGCTGAGAAACCATGTGATGAACAAACTTAGCTACACCCACTAACTTCTTTTGATGTTTGAGCTTTCTGCCATGAGTGAGAGACAATCCCAATTTCTGAACCACCCCCTATAACTCTTAAGCTCCCCTTTTTCCTTGCTACAAAAAGTAAAGTTATGATGAGGGTGATGGAAATTTCTAAAATTCCCTTCATAATTGAAAATTAAACTGTCTCATTCTTTCTGATTGGCACTGGTTCCTGCTGCTAATCTGTTCAAAATACATGGCTGAGCTTTGAAGGATGGCCCACGCAGCCCAGCCTTTGTCCTAGGATTTCTTTCCAGGGATCCCCTTGTGTTGCTCTGTGAGATGTTTTGCTACAGCGCACTGATTCGTGATACTAGTCCACCCATTTTATTCCCTCCAGGCTCCGGATTCATTATGTGCAGTGGCAAGGAGAATCCGGATAGCGACGCTGATCTCGACGTGGATGGAGATGACACACTGGAATACGGGAAACCACAGTATCGTTTTTGAGACATTCTTACTCAGCTGTGGGTCTGATGCTTCTGACCCCGTGATACAGCGTTGCCCTGTGTAACGTTGAGTGAGCCAGCCCCCGTGAGAAATGCCAGCAGCTCCCCATACTGCATATCATACACTTCATCCTTTGGGTTATTTCCCTAATGTCTCTGACACAACACTTCCTTGTCCTTGTTAGTTACCTATACCCCATCCTGGCATGTGCCTCCTTCGTCCACACCACCTTTTTCTACGTCACCGAAAGCGAATCATTCTGTGTCTCCTTTTTTCATACGCTCAGATTTTCCCAAAATGCACTCTGCTCCAGGAGTGTCCGAAGCTCCCTAAAAGCCGAACTGTGGCCCTTCCCGTTCCCCCCGAGGCCTTGCCCCTGCACTGCCTCGTTCCTGAGGCCCTGCTCCCAAGCCCCCTTTTCCCCCCAAGATCCCACCACCCGCTCTCTCCTCTCCACCCCCCCTCCCATTGCTCACCATTAAGGCCAGTAAAAAGTAATGGGGCCATGGCCCCCCCAGCCCCCTGTTCCGGTTCACTTGCTCTGCTCCAACTATTTGGTTAGGGCTGGAGCTTTTCCATCCAGAAATTTGGGCCAGAGCAACTGGACTGTACCAAGCAGCTCTGGTAGCGGTTCAATGCAGGCCTCTAGCAAGAGGGGGACAGCCACGCAATCTGAATTCCCTGACCGCAATGTTTCCACTCTGACATTCGGGGGGGGAGGCTTATTGTCTCTATTCTGGGATTTAATTAAACCTGCACCAGCTGGTGTGAGTCAGCATCTCTCTCATAGAGGCAGGGGCACTGTGCTGACTGAGGCCTGCAGAGGATCCGGCCCTAAAGTTGGTATTCTCCAAACAAAACCGAACAGGAGATTGAGAATTTGTCTCTCTCAGAACAGCTCTTCCCGCATGTTACTATCCAAGGACTCTCTCCACATGGCACAGGGTGTTACCTTCCTGTCTAAGTTTGTTACCATGTTGCCTTTGAAATCAAAGCTTCGGGAAGCAAGCTGTTGAGATAGATTGTCCAATGAATCCGCTGTGTATCCTTTGGAGCCAAAGTTGGCTGGCTGAGCCCCCAGTGCCGCGAATTAGGCGCACCGCAGAGCGCACACACTCCCCCTCGACGAGGCTGTATTGCTCCTTAACCCTCTGTGCTCAGGTATACCGAGGCAGACATCATCCCTTGCACCGGGGAAGAGCCGGGCGAAGCCAAAGAGAGGGAGGCACTCCGCGGTGCCGTCTTAAAGTAAGCGCCTGGGCTTTGGAATTGTTTTCACCAAACTGGCTGGGTGAGAGTTGAGGGGGAAATCCCTGTTCAGCTGTGTGTGTGTGAGACGTGGCAAGAGAGAGGCAAAGTCATGTGGCTTGGGCTGAATTCCCCACCCGGGGCGTAGGAAGGGGCAAATGAGGAGATGGTTAGGGATTCGTAGAAGCCCCTGCTAAGCACATTCCCCAGCTACTCTGGCCACACCCACTCCCCAGAAGGGCCACCTACTCTGAGAGCAGCATTGGCCAGCTGCTAACTTCGGGTGGAGAAGACACTGGTGCTGCAATCCCCCTCTGGGCAGACCTTTCACGGCCGGGGGCCCTGAGCTCTGCCACTCCCCAGAGCGGACTGGCGTTGGGTAGATCTGTAGCTGCGCAGCTGCCCCTTGCATGCCGCAGCGCTGGGTGCAGTATGTGTCGGCTAGCGCCGTGCGTGGGACTGCCCGGGGTGGGGTAGAACAGGCCAGCGGACCCCTCTGCATGCTGCACTGATTAGGGGCAGGTCTGTGCCGCTCCCTCGTGGGGCAGGCCTTTGCACTGGGAACCGAGAGCCCTGCCTCACTTGCTCCAGGCTGTGAAATGCAGGCAGGCAGCCAGGGTGCCATGTGAGCCAGGCGCTGGGGGGAGTGCTTCAGGCAAATAACAAAATGACTGTGAACAGGGACCTAGGATTGTTTTTCTAGCCCTCTGCCCTGCACGGAAATAGGGCTTCAATTTCCCCTCTGTCTCGTAGACTGAGTGATCCTGTGAGGTCAAGGGTGAAGTGATTGATAAAGCAGTGAAATGAAGCTTTCTTACTGCTTAGCCTGTCACAAACAGTGGCTCAAAATTAGGTTCCACTCTGTAGAAACATGGGATTTGCCACGCTGGATCAGACCGTTGGGCCTTCAGCAGCAGCCAATCCCTCTGCTTCAGAGTGAGGTAGAACCATGGGGGGGGCAATCCCTCGCCAGTGCCCGCAGACAGTAGTGGGGAGGTGTGGTGTGGGGATTACAGCAGGAGCCTGGAACCTACCATGTCACAGTCCCATATGTGGCTCTGTCACTCAACACTGTCTTGCCTTGCAGTCCTTGAGCCCCTCTCCGACTCATTTGCCCCATCTGTAAAATGGGGGTGATTATACTTCATATTTGCAAAGTGCTTTGAAATTCTGACCAAAGGCTCCGGAGAAATGCAGAGTGTAATTATTAGCTCATGCCCTGAAGCAGGAGGCTAGATTACCCTTTTAATGTAACCCTCTTAGCTCGCAGAGCTGGAAATGTCACTTAGCGTTCATAATTACCCAGGCGCCTTTAAAGATTCTCTTGTGCTGTTGCCTCCTTTATTCTGTTGGCTCACAAGTGACTGGTCACGCTTGCCCGTTCTATATGCTTTAGTGTAATGGGTGTCCCAAATGTGAAGCGTTAAAAGGCCCCGCCTGTGAGAAGGGGCAGTTATTCTTGGAGGGAGAGTCTGTTGTACGTAGAGAGAAGCCTTTTGCCTCTGGAATCCTGGGTGCAAAACTCAGCCTTAGGTTACAAGGGAAGGAATTTGGATCCAAAGCCTTCAGTCAACATCACAACCACTGAGTGGTTCAGTACAGACTGTGTGGGCACAGCAGGAGTTGGGAGCATTGGGAGAGCTGTGCGGGGAACAAAGCCCAGTTCTAGAGAAGGCTAGTCCCTTGCTTTGATGCCCAGATTTAAGTGGGAGGGAATGTTGGTATTTAAGCTACAAAAACCAGTGAGGCTTGTGTGTGTTGTAGGGGCCACGGACTCCCCGTGACCTGCTTTCAGCATTGTCTCTCTTCTCTGTTTTTAGTGGTGGTACGCCCAGTACCCGAATAACGCCAGAGTTTTCCAAATGGGCCAGTGATGGTGAGTGTTAGATCCATAAATTACTGTTCCGTCCTGAACAGGCAGATCTTCTCCTGCAGGTTTGGGTGGAGGGCAGGGGGGTGCCGGGGGAGTGGGTTGATCTTCCACTTTTTTCGAATTGCAGTCACTTGCCTTTGTAGTGGTCATGGTAACTGCATGTCAATAAAAGCAGGCAGTGATCTTGTGTATAGATAGCCCCTTGACCCCCAAACAGTATCATTAACAATACTGGGTACTGGCAGAACACCTGTATTCTGGGGATCTGAGGGCCCCACGCGTATTCCTCCTCTTGGGCCTTTGAGGGGCTGACCCCAAGGTGGAGACTTGTCAGTCAGAGACAGGATTAGAACTCTGACATTTTGGGCTCCCACTCCTGGGCGCTGCCCATTAGGGCACCAACTTCCTGTTGAGCTGAATGATGTCATAAAATGGCATCTGAATGAAAGGGAAAAAAACAGCTGGTGACTGTTTGGCCTGGTGCCACGGGATGCCAGTTGGTAGCCAGTGAGGTCTCTTGTGGTGGGAGCCATATCTTGCCTCTTGACGTTGAGGGTCAGAGTGAGATCCCATCTGAGGAGAACAGGGAGTTTTAAGGCCAGCAGTCAAATAGTGAGGGTGGTGTCCTGGGGGCACTGCCCTCTGTGGTCGGAGTGTCTAGGAGCAGGGTAACGGAGGAGCCTGCCCAGCTGGTCAGGAGGTCTCTGCGCAATAATGGACGTGGTAATGGAAGTTCTCCCTCCCCAGCAGAAACCACACTGCCTTGGGTCCTCCTCCTCCTCCTCCGTTCACTTAAGCAGCTGTTTGAGCTTCACTCCCCAGTGCTGCTGTTCAGTCACTGGGGGCTTGACCCAGACACACGTTAATGCTGCCCCTTTTTTGTTGCCGTCCCATTTTTAAAAGGACCTGTGAGATTAATAATGCAGCCTCCGAAGTAGATCTTGTCCTCTGTGGTGTCAGCATAAGAGAATAGTGCCTCCTATTGCTGTTCCCATGGAGTTCTTCCTTTAGCCCAAGTGGCAGAAGCTTTTAGCATGGCGTGTCCTGGCTTCTGTCCCAGCTGAGGATACACGGTGGAAGCTGCCCACAATAATGATCTGCGACAAAGAAAATGGTTTGAGCTGTGACTTACGTTGATACTCAATTGAAAGCATGTGTCGTTCTTTGAGGTTTTTTAAACCCATCGGGGGTGGTTTTATTTTTAAAAGCCAGCGGCCCCCGGGCACATACCCATCCCTACAATAACAAACTAGTGGGAAGTGTGAGCAGCTCCCCAGTAATAAAACTTCACGCGTTCCCGCTGTAGAGCCCCAAGCACATCACAACATTGGGTAAGTGCTGTTGTCCCTGCTTTCCAGAAGAGGGAACCGAGACAGAACAAAGTTAGGAGACTTGCCCTCAGTCACCCAGGGAGCGCAGTCGCAGAACTGGGAATAGAATGCTGGGTGCCTGACGCCCAGGCCTCATAAGAGTCCACCACCAGGGGCTTGGGCAACTGCACAGAACCAAACCAATGTGGGGCTTGGACCTGGGAAGGGGAAGAGAAGATTGAGGAATGACGGTCTCACCGGGGACGTTATAAATAAGTGTATTAAATATTCTCTGTTCTTAATCACTTTCCTGTATGTGACACAGCACCCACATAGCTTCCTAAGAGAAGAGAGAATAAACTGTCTTGGATAAGGGAAATTGGAGTACTTACCACAGACGGTGAATTAAATAAATCCGCTCTCCTTCAGTAGATGTATTGGAGGGATGGTGAAGAAGTAACAGCACTAATGCTTGGTATTAGCTTGGGTCAAACACATCACCAGCTGCTCTGCATAGACTCATTGGCCAAGATAATGGCTAGTGACTTTTGGTGCCCCGTTTAAGATCCCTTGAAGGAGCCAGATTTGCAGAGGGCAGTGCTCAGCAATTTCAGTCTGGCCCCTTTAAGGCATCTCTGGCTGGGTGCCCAAAATCCCTCAATCACTGGAAAATCTTGGCTTTTTATTTTTTTGCCTCTTGTGGGGCAAATTTTGTCCAGTCCTGCCTTGCTGGAAACCCGCTCTGCGTGGCTGCCGTAGCAAACCTTTTCTCAAATAAATCTTAGCTGCCCCCGGGGCCATCCGTCGGAAGCGAGGCGAGGGTGGAATTTTCGTTTTCCCTCTCGGATCTTAGGAGCGCTCTGTCCTGGGCACAGGCCTTTCAGACAGCCAGGAACAGGCAGCGTCGGTTCCGGGAAAGTGACTCCTGGGTCCTTTGCTCCTGCACCTGTTACACGTTTAGACTAAATGCCCTGTGCCTTCCCTCCACAGAAATGCCCTCGACGAGTAACGGGGAGAGCAGTAAACAGGAGGCTCTGCACAAGACCTGTAAGAACAGCGACATCGAAAAGTGAGTATAAAGCGCACCGCCCTGCCCACTCTGTGGAAGTAAGCAACTGCCCCCAGCTCTCTGAGCGTCAGGGGAACTCAGGCGCACACAGGCATATTTTGGCACCTGACCACTGAAGCAGTTATCCCTGAAATAAGCTACTTCCGTCCCAAACATCAGCATTGCATTATCTCCGCTTCTAGCTCCCGCTGTCTGAAGTGGCTGATAACAGGGGGGTTCCACCATCATGGGGTTAGGCCTTCTGATTTCCATGCTCCGTAGCAACTTCTCTTCCACAAAGGAAACACCCCGCCTCTGTGTCTTGGCGCTCACTGCGGTGATCTCCAGCAGGCATGTGGTGTGGAGCGGGGGGGGCCGCATGCTTTGTTGGTAAGCTCCGTGTTCTTCAGGATCCCTCTCCTAAAGGAAGCCCCCTATGCTCTCTCCTCGTCCCCGCTCAGACTCTGCCTTGGAACCTACATATTCCATCCTCCTTCTCTCCGTGGGAAGGACTCGGAGCAGCCCAAAGGCCGCACTTTGAGGGCAAACGCTGAATACTCTTCCCTGTGGAGCAGTCAGCATTGGTCCTTGTGAGAGCCAGAGAGATTCACTAATATGAGACACCCTGAGCCTCCATCTCCCAGGATCTGAGCATGTTTCATCTGCATCCTTCCATCCCTGATTCAAGAGCCTGCAACCCAGTGTTTAAGCTGTGTGAAAGCCCATTGTGCTGCTGATAATGGGGGGTTGTCACCATCTCCTTCTCCTGCTAGTTCCAGTCACTGCATGCATGTACGTGTGACCTAGGACGGAGCCAGGTCATGTTCTTGGCACTGTTTGTTTCAGATTTCTCTTTTGGGGATTTCCCCACCCACCTTTGGGTGGCTTGCCCCTTCCCACCCTCTTCCTAAAGGCTTGTGGGGAAGCCCTGGCTGTTGGACGCCTAGCCGCGTGAGTGCCTCTGGGAATCCCGGCCTAGTAGTTTCAAGATCCTCCAAGGCTGCAGTGGATCATTTTAATTCCCTTTTTAAAAAGAGCGAGTTGGTTATTGCCTAAAATCAACTCTGATCGGGTAAGGAATAAAACGGCTCTGAATGAGACAGAAGCATCTCCCATCTCTGTGCTCGAAGATTCCAAATAACTTTATCTCGGATTAGTTTGAAATCCAGTTCCTTCTCCTCATCGACCTGCCCAGGCCCGACTTCAGGGTTCTGTGTCCCCTGCAGACTGGAGACTTCGAACAGCTAAAGCAGTTTTAAGAAGCACTAGTGCATGGTCAGGTGTTTAGCTGAGGTAATTCCCTGCTCACCCTGACCTCTGGTCTTTGGACCTTTTTTTTTCCTGTTTTAAAGCCTCTCTACCCATGTGTCCCAGACATGGGTGATCCACACTGCTCATACTCTACATATAGCTTCTGATTTCATACTTATCAATCAGTGGGTTGAAAGTTAGACCACAGAATTTGGGGATTTGACAACACTGCAATAGGAGGCCATTTTTCAGAGTAATCACTCTCGTGCTTTGTGTCAGAGGTGTTGAATCCCTGAGCAGTAATCCTCTGTCTCAACCCTCCTTTGGTTTGTTGCTCATCCTTCGTAGGGCCTCCTAAGCTCTCCTTAGAGTCAGTGACTCTCTACCCTCCCAAATCCACTCCTGTTGAAAAGCTGAAAGGATTTGACCGTTTCCAGAACACTTGAGCTCAAGTGATAAATTGACCTTGCCTCCTTGATCAGGTTATTAAAGCTTGGTCTAGAGTCTTTGGAAGGATCCCCAAGCACTTTCCAGATGATGCGTAGAATAACTACATTGTGAAATATGTGTATCCGTCCTGCCCCAGTTCAACTCCCAGGCCTGCTGGAGCTGCTGGAAGGCAGGCAAAACTGCTTAGAAATGACAGGTAAAGCCTTACTGGCTTATTGACTCTCCCCAAGAAATTCCTCATTTAGAGGAACGAGGAGAGCTGAGCAGGGCTGCCCAGAGGATTCGGGGGCCTGGGGTCTTTGGCGGCAGGGGGCCCCCGCCGCTGAAGACCCAGAGCGGAAGAAGCTCCGGGGGCCCGGGCCCCACAAGAGTTTTCCGGGGCCCCTGGAGCGAGTGAAGGATCCCGCTCCAGGGGCCCCAAAAAACTCTCGTGGGGGTCCCTGCGCGATCTGGGGCAAATTGCCCCACTTCCCCGCCCCCGGGCGGCCCTGGAGCTGAAACGCTTTTATTTAAAGGCCTTTATTTCTGTCAGGATCAGAAAGTAAGATGGTGTTGGAGGTGGATTCCCACCTTTCCCCGTGAGATGTGTGTGTGATAAATAGTTCCTGTCCTGCTGTTTAAGGAGCCTGGATGTTCTGCATGTTTGTCTGCGTAGGGGGGGTTGTGTTAAATTAATTGATAACCGCGCTCAGCCCTAGAATCCTACAGAAAGCGGGGGAGGAGGTGTTTCATACTGTCTGGCTGCTTCCCACTCCGCTGAGGAGCCGTGATATATGGTGACCCAGCCCAACAGGCTAAATTGATTCATCTCCAGTTCCTGTTTCTTAATCTGGAGCTAAATTGGTTTCATTTTTCTTGTTTTGGATGGCGCTTGCAGCAAGTTCTAGGCCGAAGCACTTTGCTCCGTTGTTCATAACTTTAATTTTTGCTTTTAAATCTGGGTGTTATTGATTGGTGTGTTAAGCTCCATGTAGCATCTAATTAGCATTTTAAAAAGTTTAGAAGCACATGGTTTATCACCTGTGTCAGCTGTGCTCTCCATTTAGAACAATGGGTAATAGAGTTAGTGGTGATTCCATTTAGTGATCCTACTGTTATAAGAATGACATTCCTTCCCCCCTTTCCAAAAATAAGTCTAGGCATGGAGAGTATTTTTTTAATTAGCTAATACGATACAGTGCACTGTCCTTGTTTTGGCGTGCCGCTAATGTACTTTGGTTGAAAGTTAATGGAATTTGCACTTCAGGCTTCCTTAGAAGACTCTCTTGCAAGCAAATTGACAAGCCTAGAGATGCAAGGAAAGTCCACACTGATTTCCCTACCTCCATGTACCTTGACAGGTCTCCATTGTTTCCCATACCAGGGACCTAGCCCCTTGCATCATTTGTGTTTGAACGTCAGATGGTAGCCCTGGTTGACAAGATGGACCTAGGATTGGTCTGGGGACGAATCCCTCTACACTCGGGACGTCGGGATCTAGTGTGACTTTCCAATCTTGACTCCATTAACTTTCTGAAGCAATGCTGTTTAGAACCTAAAGGGTTAGTAAAGGGGGATTGGGTAGGGAGAAGGGTGGGTTAAGTCCTCAGCAGATGGGCAGATTTCCGGACGTGAAACACGCCTCTGGTTGTACTGGAGACACGGATTTGCATTGGGCTTGGAGAGATTAATCGATTCCTGTAACTGTTCAGACATGTGCCCGGTCTCCTCCACTAGCGGTGACATTGTGCTGGGTCTTGTAGTTGTGTGTCACGACTAGCTATGAGCGGCAGAAGCTGTGACCTCTTTTCTCCCTTCCCCCTCCCTCCCAAGACGTTACCCAAGTAACCTGGCGCCATTTTGAAATCAAGGTTCCCAGGGGTTAAAAGCCAGCATCTTAATTCAGAGTGCCAATGTTCAATTTTGCTTTCTGCCACCAAACTAGATTGCAGGCCAGCAAAAGAGTCTGGGTTAGTGGCCCACTGGGTCACCTCCCATTTGTTTTCCTCAATTTTGTGTTGTCATAAATTCATTCCAGTCCGTTGTGGTTGATCAGTTTATCTCAGTCAGGGCAGGGAGCGCTGCTAGCATGATATATGACATGAAACATTGTAGCCAGCCTCTCCATGAATCACTCCAGCTGTTTGGTGTCAGCATGAAAGCAAACAGGCCCAGGCTGGGGAGTGTTGACTGCAATGAGCTCAGGATGGGAAGAGACATGACGTATGAATGTTTATTTAATAATTCTCTAATATTTCCAGCGGAGTGTAGCTGTGCCTTTTGGGGGGGGGAGCAGCGGGGAGGTTGAAGGGGGAAACTCTAATCTGTTGGGGTGGGTCATAAATCAGGCAGACAACCTCATTAATCAGGGATGGAACAGAACTGGAAGGAGGTGGGACTCGAGCTGCCATCCGTGGTGGGAAGGGGCTGTGCTCTTTTTTTTCATAAAACAAATCTTGTTTTGGATTCCAGTTAGCCCCATCAGTGCTGCTCGCATAATAGCAAACCAGAGCACCCGGCTGTTTAAGCAAGGACGCTACCTTTGCTATAAACCTTGTGATTTAAGCCCACCAAGCATTAAATCCCTTTATAATTATCTTCTTTATATAACACTTCATGCTCATCACGCTCCGCTGGCCGAGCTGCTTGTTGGGTTAAGGAGAGGGTTTTAGAGAAGAAAAGCCATTGCGTTTGGTTTATTTTCATTTCTCTTCCCCCCCCGCCCCCCCACCCCCAGCACCTTTCTGAAGCAGCTTTCGAAAAACACCAATTCCAGGGGAGCTCAGCGGCCCTGGCAAGACTAATGGAATTGGTTAATATTGAAGCAAGCGAAGCTGCTGTGTTGGCTTGGGGTGGACTGAAGAGTAATCGCTGAGAGCAGCACATGAAATCGCAATGTCTCTCTTCAGGGACTTCTCTCCTGCTCAGACATGGCGCTGGAGCTGGGAGCAGGGTGGGTGTGAAGCCAGAGGATTATCGCTGGCCTAAAGAGACAGATCTACCCTTAAATCAGCATGTTGGAGGGGACTGGGGAGAAGATGCCATGAATTCACACACCAGGATCATCTCTCCCAGCCCCGGCACCGTAGATACCGAACCATTAATGGGTTTTGGATGCCAATGCAAAAAAGCATATAGAGAAGAGTAAAAATAATATTGAGGTGGTGCTTTAAGTGCACATGGGCTCTACAAAATAAAGGTAGGGTCCCTGCCTGGAAGAATGTACCATCGGAGGGCCTGATCCTGCGGTTGGTTCCCCAGGGATTTTGCCTGCACTGAGTCAAATGCAGGATTAAAACCCAAGTTAAGACAAAAACAAGAGCAGTGCCCCATGTGGGGCTGGGTTGGGGCTGAATCATGCAGTCACTGGGCAGAGGGCTGCACCTGTCTTGGGGGGTTGCGTGTGGATTTTTTAAAGGTTATGGTTCTCCCTTGAAATGCCATCACCAGTACGTAATAAGTGCACAGAACTTATGCCACTGTGTAACATTGCTCTGCAGAAAGGCTGGTGAATAGGTTTCAGGGTTCGTGTAAGGTCGTTAATCTGTGTTAGCGTATCCCATGGGGTTCAAGTTCAGAATGATTTTGCCAGGGAGGAGAGAGCCGGGCTGAGATTCTTAACTCAGCCCCTTGTCTTCGAGCTATGAAGAGAAATTGCCTGTACAGGTAATAGTTTAAAACAATAATATCACCAGGCCAACCTAGCTCTATCTAAATCCTGGTTAGTCTTAGATAGCAATTCATCTGCAGCCTGGCACGGTATAACTCAGCCAGGCAAACTAACCAAGGGAACTCCGAGCTGTCCCTTTACTTTAGGTGCACCCAGGAACCCGGAGAATCTGCTTCCCTGGGTACACTTCCTCTGTATACCCCCGTTCTGCAGCTGCCCGTAGTGGAGGAACCATATAATGCTTTAGATCGGGGGAGGCAACCTATGGCACGCGAGCCGATTTTCAGTGGCATTCGCACTGCCCGGGTCCTGGCCACCGGTCCGGGGGGCTCTGCATTTTAATTTAATTTTAAATGAAGCTTCTTAAACATTTAAAAAACCTTATTTACTTTACATACAACAGTAGTTTAATTCTATATTATAGACTTGGAGAAAGAGACCTTCTAAAAACGTTAAAATGTATGACTGGCACGCAAAACCTTACATTAGAGTGAATAAATGAAGACTCAGCCCAGCACTTCTGAAAGGTTGCTGACTCCTGCTTTAGATCCTAAAGGCCTCAGGCTGTAAGTCCGGGGCCAGAGCTGCAGTTTCCCTGAGTCCCAGGCCTGGCTCTGGGACACTTGTATTCCTCCTGCCACAACTAATCAAGGAAGGATGTTTTTATGTCAGAGGTGCAGTTCAGGCATTTTTGCCCTTCAAGCCTCTCTCCCCTTTCTTTTAAAGTTTCAGAAATGCTGTTAACTTTAATTTGCGGAGTTGCTTCTCGAGAGTGAAAAATCGATGGGGGGCTATCACAGTGTGAAATTCGACTGTCACTGTTGAGCTATAGAGTTAGCAAGATGTCTGAGAAGGTAAAAAATAAATCGTGGCCCAGCAAGTGCTCAGCTGTGCTATTTCAAAAGGGATATGAGGCTGATGGGCCGTTAGAGGGTATTTCAGTTAGATGGATGATGATTCCCTGTGAAGTATTGGGGTTATTCCATAGGTAAGAGAAACTTTAGCTTATAAAACACAAACAGCTGCCTTCTTGCAGTTTAATTCTGCCCTTGGATGTGTGAGCAGCTTGTCCAAGAGAGAAGCTGGCCCTAAAATCAGCCTTTTCCACGTAATGATGCCTCTGATGAGGGTCTCTTGACCCCATTGCATTGTTTTTAGTATTTCAAGGATTTGATTGAATGTTTTCTCCTAGATTGTAAGCTTGATGGGGCAGGACTGCCTTCTTTGTGAGGGTTTGTGTGGTGCCTCACACACTGGGGTGCCTAGGCCCTACTGTAATATAGATAATAAATAAGAATTATTATTAATAATAGGCTGAATTCTGAGTTTGATCAAAATGTTCCCATATTCATTCAGCTCACTGGAGGATGGAGGTTTCAGCAGGGTGTGACCAAACACCCTGTCCTGGGCGATACATTGTCAGCTAGGCCCTGCTTCATCAGCGGACCTGGCTGTGCTTACCTGTTAGGTACCAATTTTTTATGTGGCCACTCTATAAAATAGTGCTTTAGTTTCGCCTGTACTAACTCCAAAAAATAAGGGGCTTAGACTATGGATTTCTGGCCCTCTAAGCTGTTTAATGGCTACCATGGTACTGTTCAGAGGTCACGGTCAGGCTCTCCATTGTGCTAGGCACTGTACAGACTCATAAAGAGAGTCCCTGAGCCAGAGAGTTTACCATCTAATACATTTCTAACTGGTACAATCTATATTATCCCAAATGGGAAGTGAGTAGTTGGGGCAGGTGGGGAAATGGCCCTGTGGGTAGCCCATTATTGCTCTCAGCTTTGTCTCTTTCTGATGGTTTCTGGTTTCTTTTTGCCTAACACTTGATTAAAATGCAATATAAGGAAACATAATGTAAATACAGTTGGCCCCTTCAGTGGCTTTACGCTCCCTTCTTTTCACAGCAAGGGAGCTGGCTGGCTAGCTTAAATGCCACCAATTCTGGTCCATTCGTTCAGCACACAAGGAGACATTCAATAACTTATGTGTAAAAGTTCCAAGGCAGGCTGTGTGATTCCAGGAAACTACCTTGGGGAGATGTTATCGTGACGCCCTGGTAACTCCCAATCAATTATCATTAATTGGAAGTTCTGCAGAATGTATCAACTAGAGGCTAAAGCCCTTAGAAAGCTGCAGAGCTCTTTGAATTCACGATGCTACTGTAGTAGCCTGGAAAATTCTTGTTTCCTTCAGCTGTTGGATTCTGTCCCCGGAGAAGAATTTCTGTCAGAAGAATTTCATTGTGCAGAGAGTGGACCCGAGACTCTGCCAAGTGCCCGATTTTCTGAAGAACCTCTCTTAGCCCCAGGAACTGGCCATCCCCATTTTACTTTGGGGCATCCATGCTTCATCTCAACAAGGCCAACCCTCCAGTCTACATACAATTGTAGATTATGGCCACCTTCATTCTTTAAGATAGATGCGCGGCCTGTTTAGACTACAGAACTCTGCGTGACATGCCCTGTTGTAATCCAAATAGGTTCATCCTTAGTGTATGTCTACACTGGAGCTGGTTGTGCAATTTCCAACTCTGGCAGATATACCCACATTCCAGTGCGCTAAAAATCAGCATGTCTGGACAGTGAGACGGGGCCGCTACACCAAGTGCAATCCTGTCAGAAACACTAGGTACATGCTCAGGGCAGCGAGCTCATCCCACCGCTCACACCATCGCAGCCACACTGCTATTTTTATGCTATTTTAGCTCAGTCAGAACTAGCACGCGTCTGTCTACCCAGGCTGGAAGTTCCTCCTCCAGCTCCAATGTTAGCTATACCCTTAGAACAAGATTGAATGCTGTCTGCTGCAACCTGTCGTCTCCGTGTGCCATGGCCCCGCATTAAAGAGGAGGGCTGCATTTTCAAACCGCACAGGCTGTCCTTGGAGGCTTCCCCTGTGTTGCAACAGGGAGCTTGACCCATGCATGAACCCCGCTAGAAATACTTTTAGCACCACCAGTATGGTAAATGCATTTGAAAGGCGACCTGACATTAAAATATCAGCCATAACATTAGCTATGTTTGGGAATTTTGCCTAGAAAATCATTTCCTAAAACGACCATTGCTGCTTCAGTAGAGAATCTTGCTGCATCAGAACAGTCGTCTGGCGTAAGATCTTTCTTTGATAGCCACAGCTTCTTCGGTAGAGCAATGCAATTGCATTTATGTTCTCTTTGGAGCAGGGGACGTAGTCTGTCAATCGGAATAAGGATGACCCCTGGAGTCTATCTCCCAGATTTCATGTAGAACCGTAATCACTCAAATGGCGCACTTAGAATTTTGGCGTAGGCTCAGCGGTTCTCTACCCTCCCGTTTAAATCATTCTCAGTGGCCAGTGGATACTGTGTAGCCCTACAGATGCCTCTAAACATGCTGACTCGGAGGCTCCTTACATTCGGAATGTTCAGTAGTGCCATCTGGTTCCGTTTGGATTGGGGCTGGGCACGTGTCCTGATAAAATGCAAGCCAAAAAAACGAGCCAGCGCCTGAATTTACTCCCTGCTTGTGAAAAGACGTCGTTGGGCTGTGTGTGCGGGGGAAGTGTGAAAGCGTAATTCATTCTTCTGAAGCGTAATTGTTTGGGGAATCTCTACCCAGGTCCCAACTAACTGCGGCTTAGAATGCGTCCCCACGATGGTAAGCCCCCTTCAGTGCTATTGCGATGGTGCATGCAAGTGTAAGAGAAAGAATTCCTTTGCGGGGAGAAAAGAGACAATGTTTTTGGTTTGCATCAAGATGAAATTAGTCAGCAGCGAACTCCAAGCTTGGCAAGCAGCTGCTGGCATTAACAAGTTGTGCAAGCAAGTATAAAATAGAGGCGCTCGTGACTCCTAGAGCCTCGGCCCCGCATGTGTGTGCCCTTGCGTGCACCCACTCCGAATCCACAACTTCAAACACGGAAATTAGAAGGCGGAACATTGTATTATTCATAACTTGGCAACCAGGCGCCAGGGCACTTCGCCAAAATAAACTATCCTCTATAATTACAGGTGAAGCAGCATTCTTTAATATCTTACAATACAAAAACATACATTAATCAAGGCAAGAGGGCTTTTTTTTTTCCTAGAGGACAATAAATTAGCATCCGTGCCAGTACATGTGACAGTCCTTTACGGGATTATAAATCAGCCTTTTTAAGGGAGGCTAGTTTGTAAACAAACCCAATACATGAGCGTTTCGGTTTGGGGATGGGGAAGCTAGCTTCTCAAATATTGACGTCTTGCCAGAAGAGCCACTTGCACGCTGGCATTCCCAGAGACGACAGGCTGGATCCTGAGGTGGTGCAAGTCAGTGGTGGTCCATTGATTTCAGCATCGCTAGGCAGATTATACCTGCTAGGGATCTGGCCCCTTCCGTCTTGGCTGCTCAGCCAGTGAAATAAAATCCCAGCTTATCTGCCACACTGGTAGCCCGCACCTTCCGGGGTGGCATGTAATCAGTCTGCCACAGATGTCTGACACTGGAGTTCCTGCAAAGTCCTGAGGCTCTTAAACTGTGTGGTTGTATCACGTTTGCCCCCTTTTAAAGTCCTCTGGCTAAAAAGGTACACCTCTACCTCGATATAACGCGGCCCGATAGAACACGAATTCGGATATAACGCGGTAAAGCAGCGCTCTGGGGGGGTGGGGCTGCGCACTCCGGCGGATCAAAGCAAGTTCGATATAACGCCGTTTCACCTATAACGCAGTAAGATTTTTTGGCTCCCGAGGACAGCGTTCTATTGAGGTAGAGGTGTATTTATGAATGTAGAAGGTTCCTTTTTGCCTTGCTGTTGGTCACACGCTGGTTTACCTGTGTGTCCAATCCCACAGTCCTGTCCACACGAGTGCCTGTGCAGAGCGCTAGAGACTTCAGCGGGACTCCGCATGGGGCTGCCCAAATGGATTGGAGTGCAGGATCAGGGCCTTGGTTCGCACTCTCACCAGTAACGTTGAAAGCGGGTGACAGGCTAGCCTCTTAGCTGAAATGTTTTCAACTCCTTGGTCCCCAAGAACTGAGCTTCACCGTTAACCAGATGAATAGGCTGTGCCCTTTAGATGGTACCGGACTGGCTGGTATTGAGTCTGACGTGGGAGTGAGAGGCAAAGCTGTACCATTCCTTGATGCTGAATAAGTACCTCCCTTACTATTTGCACAGCACCAGGGCTATGCAGGGGCTCTACGGACTAATAAAACCCCGTCCCTGCTCCACAGAATTCGCACTCGAGTTCAGACGTAAATGGAGTGATAGGAAAGAAGGGGGTGGGGCAAGGAAGGTCACAACGATGTGCTTGTGGATTTGCATTGTTTTGTTGGTTGCATCACGATTCCATTGAATCAAATCCATTCCCTTCCCCCAAAATTATTCCATTATAGGCTAGTGACCTGACCCCTGCCCTTAGCGAGAGAAAATGGAGTGTGTTTTCTGTCCCTATCAGCTTCTTGAGGAGAAGAATGAATAGTCTATTTAAAAAACAATTGCCCAGGAGTTTGTTTGAAGTACGGTAAATTCTCCCACCTGCCCTCAATGAAAACACAAATAAATGTGTAAGGAAGAGAAGGGAAGGTCAGAATATCAAGTGTCAAAAGTAGCTCATGAAATTTTATTGGTGGTGCATTTAATCAGCGCTAAATGTTTTGTACAAGGTGCATACAAACCGGAGCTGTAAAAATTGATGGAATGTTATGTACAGTGTGACCATTTATGAAGAAGAGGAAATTTATACCCAGCTGAAATAAACAAACCAGAGGGATGTTTTATGGAGAGCACTCGATGACAGAGTTCCTTGAATGAAATCCAAGGGAGGTGGGGCCCTCTTTCAGAGCCTGTCATGCCGAAGGCTTCCCTGTCCCTCATGTTGTTGTGGTTTGCATCACACCCTGAACACCCAGGGAATTGAATGCAATGGCATTGTTCTCTGTCTGTTCTGTGTAACTGTCCTGTGCAGTGAATCCCTCCTGAACTGCTGCAGTAGGCATCCTGCAGGGATGAAGGCTTTTCCCGCTACATACAGCTCTGATTCCTGAGCCCATCTTGATCTGACATCTCTTGCCGCTTTTCCCGAGGGGCTGTCTGTAGTAACCTGTTGCGAAGGGTTAACAGAAGTGAGTCACGCTGACATCAGCATTATTTTTCTTTTGGTCAAGTATTTTGTTGAGAAATCACAATCCTCAGGATATTGAGAGAGTCCAGGGCTGCAGAATCAAAGATAATTTAATTAACGGAATTGCTTGTGATTGCCCACTGGGCCGTCAGGTGGGAATTGCTCGGTTTAATTTGAAGAAACAAAGATTGCATGCATGCAAATGTTTGACAATGACCAAGGAGTGGGGGGGGGACTTGACTCTCCTAACCCATCATAGCTGAATAATGATGCTAATTGACTTACACACCGATTATTTTCTCTTGCGTAGTGCATCTATGTCCCCCTGGTCTCCAGTACTTGAACAGAGCAGGTGTTCAGTTGGGGTTTGCGAGATAGTAGTGGGGAGGAGTGTGTCTCTTTTTCAGTGTAGAAAGAAAACTGCTGTGAACAGCTCCAGAAATATACTTCTGATGCTGTTTTTAGTTACTCTCCCAAATTCTGTATCCCATTCCATAGAACTGCTTCCGGTCTTGCAACAGGGAGGGGGAGGGATCGCTCAGTGGTTTGAGCATTGGCCTGCTAAACCCAGGGCTGTGAGTTCAATCCTTGAGGGGGCCACTTAGGGATCTGGGGCAAAAATCTGTCTGGGGATTGGCCCTGCTTTGAGCAGGGGGTTGGACTAGATGACCTCCTGAGGTCCCTTCCAACCCTGATATTCTATGATTCTATGAACAGATACAGCCACCTTGGCCATGGATGGCTGCGTGGCTGACCACGAAATCCAGTGACTAGACCATGAATGGCATTGGCCAAAGCTTCACCTTCAAGGAAGCTTTAGGTGCCTCTTTCCCCTGCTACAGGTCACATGGCTGTGGTTCTCCAGCCAATGGGCAGAAACTGAGTGAGCCAGCTTCATGGTGCTCCCGGCCTTTATTGGCTACAGGATGCAAGAGACAAGTGTGTTCTGGATACCTACCACGGGGAGAGGCAAAGGGAGACTCAGCAGTGTGCATATGTAGTGATGACTAGGTGAAATGCTGGTGCCAGAGGCCGTACCAGACATGCCCTCACAGCTGCAGTAGCAATAGGACGTCCTAGATCTCTAAGTAGTTTACCAAAGCTGAGGAACATGGTTGTCCGCGTGTGTGAAAAGGTAGAACGGGCATGCAGATGGGTCAGAAGACTCTCCCAACGTCACACAGGAAGTTAGCAATAGAACCCAGGAGTCCTGACCTCCTGCCCCGTGCACTGTCTGCTAGTTATTCTGCTTCCCCTGGCCAGCAGGACAATTGTACATGACCTGCTTTCAGCCAGCAATGCCCCGTCAGTGGCTGACTCTCTACCCCTGGTATTACTTGCTTCTTAAGCATTGCACAAGCCATTCCCAGCCTGCTCCAGACAAACAAGTGTAAGGGGTGGGGAATGTCTGATGGAGCGCCCAGCTTGCCTGTTGCAGGAAGGATTGCTGTTGAGTGATGCTTAATTTTAAGATACAAGCAGCCGGTTAATGGTAAAATATGTCAGTGGAACAGCTGGTGTTCTGAGTGGCATGGCCACTGCTGGAGCCAGGCACGTGGGAAGCGACTCCTCTCTTTACCCCTCCTTGGAAGACTCTTCAGTTTGCTGTGTACTAAGGTTCTCCCTGGACCTCATTTCCTCCCTCTCTTTGGAAGCAGCGGTGTGAGTAGCTCTCGTTTTGTTTGGACCCTGAGCCTCGTGTCCTTTGTTTCTGCTGCTCCAGGAGGCTTTCCCAAAATCGCAACCGCGAGACGGGCACTTATGGGCAAATACTTTCTCTCAAATCACAAGATGGGGCAGGGTCTTATCCACTGACTAGCTCCTTAGGATTTGTTCTGGGGCAGAGCTTGACGCGGAGGAACAGGGAGGTTAAAGACTAGTGGCTGAGCTTTGAGCAGAGCTAGGAGAGGTTGCACTTGTTAAAACTCCATCTACCGACTGCACCCCAGCCTTGTTAATAAATGTATATTTAACAATGTCTGGAGCGTATGAAGTGATAATAACTAAATCGATAGCTCCCACATTGATTGTCCAGGATCCCTACAGCGTGACGCACACAGCCATGCGGTAATTTTCCAGCTAACTAGCGCCCTGATCTACAGCCCTGCTATTGATTGGCCATTGTATCCGGCAGGCTCTGAGCGCTATTGCTTATACCTCTAGTCAGCGTCCTTTTCTGATTTCAGTCATTTATTACTGGACAGGCGCAATTATCTCTGCAACTTTCCAAAATTGGCTGATGGGATCAGCCCTTTAGACTTCTGCCAACAAGCCATTTGCTATCCCCTCCAGTTGCACTGGTACATTTCCCTTTCCGACTCTGACCCTGGTCGGACTGGGACTGAGCTAGAAACCCTCTGTTTTAATGTGAACATGGAAGAGTTCAGTTAGCACTGAAGTTTTCCTTGTCACCCACCTCTGCTTGGTTACCTGGCGAGACTCTGGTTTCTGGCAGAGCTCAAATGCCATCAGAAATCCCCTTATGCCTTTCATGAGATAGAGGGGAGAATTCGCCTCCAGCGTCGTCTCTTTGTATCCTTCAGCATTCCAGTGCAGCAGTGCCCAGGTCAGGTGGGCAAATGAGAAGGCTCTTGGCAGCCTTAACGTTGGTGGCTCATCCTGCGTTGCAGGCTAGAATTGGAGCTGCGTGAGCTGTGCACGGATTGTGTCCAAAGGATTGTTCCTAACCCCACGTAGGCCTGCAGCACCCCTTCCATGTGCAAGTGACTCTGAAGCTCCTTTACTACCCAGCTCCATTTCCACTGTAATTCCTGGCTGCTTGCTTTACTGCCACTCCTAAGGCTTTTCATCACGTTGGCTCTGCCCAGCCAACATGGCAGTGGGAGAAACTAGCTAGACTCCATTCTGCTTATGAAGAGTCAACAGAATGGCCGTCTAAGTTGTGTTTCCAGAGCCTTGACTAGAGGTGGTGATTACTAATACACAAAGCATCAAGTACGTGGGTGTGTTGGGGCTGCTGCTGCTTATCCCAGGCATGATGGTTTCACTGGCCCCTGCCTCAAACCACTTGTTGTGTCCACCTGTTAGCTCACGATTTGCTAAATAAGTTCTTTAGCCCAGGGACTGGCTTCTGTTACCGGTGTTACTAGGGTACATAGAATAAATTCTACAGTCTCAGATCGTGGGTTTTTCTTGCCATTCTTCTGACATGGAAGCTGCAAAGATTTGACCTGAAATGAACTTAGAATGAATTGTAAAGTGTGCCACCGTTCCTCAGCGGCGAACTCCTTTTCTAGCCCCAGCCCCACTGCAATATCCTGTAAGAGGTTTTAAGAGGAAAGTCAAAGGGAGCTTAGTTATGTCTACACAGTGGAAAGGCCAGTGTTTCTCCTCTTCCTCTGGAGTGAGACACCCTTCTCGGTAGCTCTCATCATGCATCCCATTTTCTCAGGGTTGCTGTTGCCGTCTGCCCGTTTCTCGGTTGCTAGCTAACTCTTTCTGTCAGCCTGGCAGAATCACTAACATGTCCTTGCCTGTCCTTATGACGGTGGCTGTGTGACCATATAATGCTGCCTGTCAAAAATGACCCCAGGCAAACGGGCAAGCCGGGTTTGCAAAGCTGCTTTTAGATCTAGCTCCTTGGTACGGCGTCCGCAGCTTTCGCGTTGCACTCCATCCCGTCTCCTTTTCAGTGCCAGTAATCTGAAAAGTGAGACTTCATTTAGCAGAACACCGTTGCATCCTGTCTGTCCTGGTGCAACCTGTGGCATTCATGTCCTGAGCTACCAGGGCCAGCATCCCAGCAGAGGCAGTGCGCCTGTTTTTAGAGTCCTACATTCCAAGGCCAGACGAGACCGTTATGATCATCTAGCCCAGGGGTTCTCAAACTGGGTCGGAACCCCAAAGTGGGTCATGACCCCATTTTAATGGGGTCGCCAGGGCTGGCTTAAGACTTGCTGGGCCTAGGGGCCGAAGCCAAAGCCTGAACCGCATCGCCCGGGGCCGAAGTCTGAGGGCTTCCGCCCTGAGTGGCAGGGCTCAGGTTACAGGCCCCCTGCCGGGGCAGTGGGACTTGGACTTTGGCCCCGGCCCCCCCCACCCAGGGTGGCAGGGCTTGGGCGGGCTCAGGCTTTACTCCTACCCCCCTCCTGGGGTCACACAGTAATTTTTGTTGTCAGAGGGGGGTCGTGGTGCAATGAAGTTTGAGAACCCCTGAGAATCTAATCTGATATCCTGCATAAAACAGGTCATGAAACTTCCCCAAATAACTCCCAGAGCAGGTCTGTTAGAAAAACATCCAACCTTGATTTAAACATTGACGATGATAGAGAATACGCCCCAACCCTTGGGACGTTGTTCCAGGGGTTGGTTACTGTCATGGTTAAAAAATTATTCCTTATTTCCGGTCTGAATTTGTCTAGCTTCAACTTGTAGCCATAGCATCGGGTTATGCCTTTCTCTGCTAGGTGGAAGAGCCCATTACCAAATATGTTCCCCATATAGGTACTTATAGACCAGGGGCAGGCAAAGTTTTTGGCCTGAGGGCCGCATCGGGTTTCCGAAATTGTGCCTCCCCAAACAGTCAGGCATGGCCCGGCCCCCGCCCCCTATCCAACCCCTCCTGCTTCTCGCCCCCTGACGGACCCTGGGACTCCTGTCCCATCCAATCCCCCCCGTTCCCTGTCCCCTGATCACCCCCAGAACCTCCGCCCTGACTGCCCATCCAACCCCCCCTCCTTCCTGAACTGGACACAGTATTCCACCAGTGCCAAATAGAGAGGTAAAATCATCTCTCTGCTCCTACTTGAGATTCCCCTATTTATGCACCCCAGGATCGCATTAGCCCTTTCGGCCACAACGGCATGCTGGGACTCATGTTCAGCTGATTATCCACCACGACCCCCAAATCTTTTTCAGAGTCCCGGCTTCCCAGGAGAGAGTCCCCCATCCTGTAAGCATGGCCTACTTTCTTTGCTCCTAGATGTATATATTTACATTTAGCCATATTAAAATGTACAGTTTGCTTGTGCCCAGTTTACCAAGCAATCCAGATCGCTCTGTATCAGTAAACTGACCTCTTCATTATTTACCACTCCCCCAATTGTTGTGTCATCTGCAAACTTTATCAGGGATGATTTTATGTTTTCCTCCAGATCATTGATAAAAATGTTAAATAGTGTAGGGCCAAGAACTGGTCCCCGCAGGACTTCACTAGAAACACACCTGCTGGATGATTTCCCATTTACAATTACATTTTGAGATCTATCAGTTAGCCAGCTTTTAATCCATTTAACATGTGTCCTGTTAATTTTATATCTTTCTAGTTTTTTAATCAAAATGTCATGTGGCACCAGGTCAAATGCTGTACAGAAGGCCAAATATATTACATTAACACTATCAACCAAACTTGTAATCTTGTCGAAAAACGGTATCCAGTTAATTTGGCAGGATCTTTTTCCATAAATCCACATTGATTAGCATTAATTATAATCACCTTTAATTCTTCTTAATCAAGTTCTTTGTGACCCGCTCCATTATCTTGCTCAGGATCGATGTCAGACTGACAGGCCTATAATTACCCAGGTCAGCCCGTTTACCCTTTTTAACTATTGGCACATCATTAGCTTTCTTCCAGTCTTCTGGAACTTCTCCAGTGTTCCAAGATATATTGAAAATCAGCATTAGCTGTCTAGAGATCTCCTCAGCCAGCTCTTTTAAAACTCTTGGATGCAAGTTATCTGGGCTGCTTATTTCAAAATGGCTGATTTTAATAGCTTCTGTATAACATCCTCCTTAGGTACTAGTGGAAAGGAAAGAGTGCTATCATCACTATGTGATATGACTGCTGTTGCTCTTGAGAGAAACACACCTTCCCAGCTCTGGAGCAGCACTTCGAGCTTTGTTGGGATGGTGTTGACATGGGGCCTCTTGCAGTGATAGGGAAAGAAGGGAGTAATGGGGCGCGACTCCTGTTTCCACCATTTAGTTTCTGCTGAAACACATTCTGTATAATGTTACCCATCCACAATCCTTCTCTTTTTCAGATCTCCGCAGACCAGGGGCTTCTTAATAACCCTCCTTTTCAAATAGTCCTTTGCATATGCTGAATTTGTTTCTTTGGACCTTGTCACTGCATCTTTTGCACCTACCAAAAGGACCATAAATTTAACTTTTGTAAAGCCTTACCCTGACTTTCATCATCTCTTGCAGAATTACAGAAGACTCTGCAGTGACAACATTTGAAGCGTTAAAGGCTCGTGTCCGGGAGTTAGAAAGGCAGCTTTCCCGTGGAGACCGCTATAAATGTCTCATTTGCATGGTGAGTAGCACTTCGGTTGTGGCAATGAATCGGAAAACGTCTCCGTACCTTTGACTTGGGGAAAGGGGCGAATCCTACTACTTTGGTAAGGTGAATGCATCCTTGTCCTTACACAAGGAAAAAATCTCTTCCTTTCTCTGGGTAAATGTGTTGCAAGTTTCTTTCAGTTTCTGTGTGTGTGCATCAGTTTATATCATTTCATTGGTGTTCGTAGCAGTCTGTATTAGGAGCAGAAATTTCTAACTTCATAGGACAGCATTCCCCTTTCAGATTGACCATGCAGAGCTCCCAAGTGCCTGCGTTCTTGTCCTCCTGCATGTGCAGAGCTGCACATGCGTAAGGAGAGGAGAATGCCTGATTTGAGACCCACCATGTGGCTTGAAGGCAAGAATTTTGCCTGTGCGTTTAAAAGTTGCCTGTGTCCTGTTAGTTATGTGTGTGTTGCCGCTTTGGCTTCCCTAAAGAAGGGCTGCAGCTCCCTCTAATGGCTCAGAACCTGCAGCTTTTTGCCTCTCGCGTTTGGTTTTATTGCCGAGCTCTGTTTGTCCCATGGTTCAGTAGAAGAGAAAAACGTTGCTGGGATGCTGGAGTTGCCAGTGGAACAGCTGGCACTAGCTGGATCAGACAGACTCCTATCTCTGAGTCTAGGCAGGACGTACGGTCTGTTGTTGATTGCTGCCCTCACTAATAAATCACTTGAGCGCGAACACGTGCCTGCTGAAATGACAGCATTATTCTCGGTAGATAGTTACGCTATTCCAGCAGAGTGCGCAGTTGCGAGGAGAGTTAATCTTATCCCTTATCTCTGCTCTTGCGCAATCTGGTGACCTTTCCATTGGAATAATGATACGTGGTCACAACTTCCCTGCGATAAAAGACCCAGGGAATAACCGTGGCTGGCCCAGGTCAACTGACTCAGACTCGGGGGGCTATAAAATTGCAGTGTAGACGTACCTCTCTAGCTAACCAGGTTGAGCTGTGTCACCACCAGGTGGGTTATGGGCTTCTGTCAGGCAAAGCAATGACCTACAGGAGACTTTCTACCTCTGTTACTCTTGAGCTAAAGTTTAGATCCCTGCTTAGTTTTCACTCCGTCCTGAAGTCAGTGAGATTTGCCTGATTTCTGTGCTTCGTTTCTGTCCGATGCGTCGCACCTGCTCACTGTATAAGGAGCAGTTCCTGAGCTGTGTTCTTATTAAGATGGGAATAATGGGGAGTGTTGACTCTGGGGACTGCCCTCTTCTGCTGCCCCCTCCCCAGCGCCAGTACCCTGGTGACATAATCGTAGGCTGGCAATCCACCAGCCTTTTATTGACAAGAATGTCTTTGCTTTTTCTTTTCAGGACTCTTACACGATGCCCCTGACTTCCATTCAGTGCTGGCATGTGCACTGTGAAGAATGCTGGCTGCGGACTCTGGTGAGGCACTCGGCTACTTTCTCATTGACGTGTAGACATCTCCCTCTCCCCAGACGTGTACTTACATTAGAGGACAGGGTTCTTGCTTGATATGAAGTGGGGTTCTGCGTATGTGGGGTGCCCAACCTTTTATTAAACCCGCCCGTCAGATTCGAGTCCTTCATTGGGCGGAGCTGGGTTTGAGTTACCCTCCCTGAAGAGTGGTCCTGCTCACTCTTTACTCTCTGACGGGAGGGCTCAGGGCTGGAACAGCACCGCGTGTGGAATTCCCATTGACTTCCAAAGGACTTTCGTGCACTGTGCAGCTGCACTGAGATCCACTGAGCTGGGATCCGCTGACTTGTGCAGCACCCATCAGTGCGGTTTCCTTCCCCTCTTCTGAGTAATTGAAACAGCGTCATGCAATTTGGAACTAGTGTGGTTGGTTGTCTGGAAAGTTGGGCACTATCGGAAGTGTAGAAGAGGTGGCCCAGTGCCCCCAGGATTTGCCTTTTTGTTCATTTCAAAGGGACACGCTTGTGTTACAATTAATATTTTGTTAAACAAAGTGATGCCGGTTCCTTTCCTAACCCTGACTTTCTGGGGTTTCCTCAGCTTTTATTTTCCCCCGTGATGCTGACCACAACGTTTTCGTTTCGCGCAGCCTGGGCAATGGAGATTTGAGCTAGTCACTTTCACTTGGATGCTCAGGCATTAGCAGGCTGCTGCAGGGTTGGGTTGCAAACGATGTACGGGGACTCGCCCTCTTCTAAAAGCTGCTGCTGTTAGGTCCTGCAGCATCTTCTTTTTACAGACCACACTGTAAACTTGGAGCTTCAGCTAATCTGGCGATGGGCCTCTAGATACTGCCTCTTAAATCCCTGGGCTGAGAAGAGTTACTGGGAGGGTGAAATGCCTGCAGCATTGGGTATTAATAGCAACCTCAGTAACTCGACTGTCCCCGGGCCATATTTTCTAGCTATTCAGCTACACCCCTGTCGCTCTTTAGATTACACAGGCTTTTCTAGGCATTTAGCAGCACATTGCAAAAGACTCCTGCACAGCTACGTAGCAGTAAGGTGTTCAGATGAATATATGCCCCGCTGCTCCTGGTATAATCCGATTCTGTGGTGCTGGCTGCAAACGGAGAATAGAGCGTGTTGGATTTTATTCCTCCATGTCCTTCACCCCTCTGCTCCCCGCCATCCCAAGATGGTCTTTTAGGCCAGCAGCACCTATTGTGAGCCCTTGCAGGCACACTTCAGCGTCTGTCAAGCCCCTTTGCTCCACTGACAGCGTCACAGCAGCCTGCAGTAAGACCGAACCCCTAGAAGGTTGCGCTCCTGACATTAAGGGGTTAACATTCACTTCTCCAAGGAGAGGAGTGTTTAGATTTGGTCTCACCCCTCCTTCCCCACACTGCTGTGTGGTGGGGTAGGTGGGGACTGGGTTGCTGTGTATTGGCCACGCCCAGAGCCTGGCTCTGACCAGGCAGGAGGGAAGGGAATATTCCAGCAGGACGTAGGGTTAGGTGCTGGCACTTGTGTGGGGGAAGCAATTAATAAGTGGCCGCTCATCTGTTCCCCAGCCCTACCCTCTTGCTGCAGCCCGCAGTTGATTAAACCAGGGCTTTTCACGAGGCATGCTCGGGCTCTCTCCCTTCACCCAAATTTCCCAGCCTGCATTCGCATGTTTCTAATGTAGCCATTAAAATGTAGCCCGAAGACAGCAATAAAAACCCTGGAACGCCTTGGTGCTTTTGTGTCTTGATCAAAGTCAATGTGTGTAATCTCGTTAAGACTGCCCTCCCCCACCCCCACCCCCTTTTTTTTTTTTTTATGAATTTAATGGCATACAGCAGCTGGGCTCAGTGTTTAATACTCACCAACCTGCACTGTTCTAATTAAGGTATCTCCTTTTATTTCGGGCACAAAAGAGACTCTTGTTTTCTTTAACAAGCGAGGAGCTGTGGGATAGTGTGTGTAATAATTGCTGCTGTTACCTTTCCCTGGATATAAAGCCAGCTCCCCGGGGGGGTGGCAGGGAAAGCAGAAATAGCCTGCGCGTGCAGCACACATGGAAAGATTTGATGTGGGGAGAGGGGCAACATTTTTCTTCTGTTGTGCAATAAACAATTTGTTGGAGTTAATAGGAGTTATGGGGGGGGTGAGTTGTGTTGGGCTTCCGGCCGCTTCTGAACAGTCTGGAGATCTGCCATCCCCCTTAGTGAAAAGTCCAGATTTTCTATGCCTGTGTTTTAATATGCACAGCTGAGACCTAATGTTAGATTAGATTTTCTTATGTTGTATATTAAGGCCTTAGAAACAAGGGATCAAAGTGGGAGACAAAGCTTCTAACATCACGCAGGAGGGCACTTGCTGCCCACATCAGTCTCCATGGGGCAGGGAGGGCGAAATAATTTTAACAACTTACAGGGTCTGAAGATTTTCTAGAGCCAGACTGTCCTGGGCTGAGCACCCACTGACTTCCATTTGTGTCCCGGGCGGTCCTCAGCATTGGGCCCTTAATATGTCCTGCTCTGAAAAAGAGGCACTTTGAAAATGGCATCATGGGGCTTCATGCTGTGTGTGTGTGTGCGTGTCTGACTTCGGATCAGATCTGCTGAGTTTATAAGTGAAAACCTGGGTATGACTTTCTACCAGCTGATCCCACAGACTCCCCCGGGCTCAGAGAGTCATTGACACGAATGTTCTGCATTTGGAACATAGCTAACAGTTCTGTGAATGAGACCTGAGCAGCGCAAACTCCAGCTCTCCGTCCCATTGCTGTGTTAACTTGCATTAGTGATTCAAGTCACATACACACAGGATGCAGGCCAGGTTAGTAAGAAGAGCCCTTCCTACTTACTCACCAGAATAGAGCTGTACTTTACGGGTGCGTCCTAAGGGTGAGAAACGCAAGGATTTGGTCAGTGCCTCTTAATGCTTATGGGAGATGCCCACCTAGATGCTGCTTTGCAGAGGCCACTCTGAGTTGGGGAGAAACCATCTGTGCAGACACGAACAGTCAGAGCACTTTAAACAAGTGACCATCTTAACTGTTCATCCCACTGCCTGCGCATAACCAAACCAACCGGGGCCCAAGAGGCAGCAGTTGGCATGCTTCTGGGTCTGCATTTTCTCCGCTGTCATGCCATTGTATGGTTCTGAGTACGTGGGAGATGGACAGTGAGTGGGAAGCATGTGTCCATATCCTAGGGCCAGTATGGTCCTGCCTGGATTTCCAGTGTAATCAGTCTAACCTTTACTGGCTTAATTTGTCTGCAGTTTTTGTTTTGGTTTTTTTCAGACCATATTTGTGGGCTAGTTTTTACTTATAGGCTTTTCTGTGGGGCTCATCGCTGCAGTGTTCGAATTGCAAGGCCCACGAGTCAGGGAAGGAAGAGGTATGGTTGTCCCCAGTTTACAGACAGGAAAACCAAGGTACAAACATTGATTTTTTTTTTTTTTTTCCCCAAAGTCACACTGGAAGCCTGTCCAGGATCTCGCAAATCCTCGCCTGAGAATTTCCAAGTAAAGTATTACTATAGCCTGCAGCCAGACGGGCCTTCCTGTGTGGCACAGGCCAGAGAACTTCACAAAAGAATTCCTCACGCAGAGCTTTTAGAAAGGCATCCAAACTTGAGTTGAAAATGATCAGTGATGGAGAATCCACCATGACCCTTGGTAAATTGTTCCAGTGGTTAATTACCCTCGCTGGTAAAAATTTACACCTGCTTTCCAGTCTGAATTTGTCTGGCTTCAACTTCCAGCCATTGGATCGTTTTAGACCTTCCTCAGCTAGATTGAAGAGCCCAATATTAAATATTTGTTCCACATGTAGTGATCATGTCATCCCTTAACCTTCTCCTTGTTAAGCTAAGTAGACTGAGCTCCTTGAGTCTGTCGCTAGAAGGCAGGTTGTCTAATATGTTAGTCATTCTCAAGGCTCTTCTCTGAACCCTCTCCAATTTATCAACATCTTTCTTGAATTGTGGGCACCAGCACTGGACACAGGATTCCAGCAGCGGTCGCACCAGTGCCAAAGACAGAGGTAAAATAACCTCTCTGCTCCTACTCGAGATTCCCCTGTTTATGCATCCCACGATTGCATTAGACCTTTTGGCCACAGCGTCACACTGGGAGCGCCTGTTCAGCTGATTATCCGCCATGACCCTCAAATCTTTTTCAGAGTCACTGCTTCCTGGAATAGGATCCCCTATTGTATGTGTGTGGCCTGCATTATTTGTTCCTAGATGGATACATTTACGTTTAGCTGTATTAAAACACACATGATTTGTTTGCGTCCAGCTTACCAAGTGATCCATATTGCTCTGAATCAGTGACCTGTCCTCTTCATTATTTACCACTCCCCCAATTTTTGTGTCATCTGCAAATTTTATCATTGATGATTTTATGTTTTCGTCCAGGTCATTGATACAAATATTAAGTAGTGTAGGGCCAAGAACCGATCTCTGTAGGACCTCACTAGAAACAGGCCCACTCGAGGACGATTCTCCATTCCGTTTCATTTTGAGAGCTATCAGTTAGCTTTTAATCCATTTAATGTGTGCCATGTTAATTTTACGTCATTCTAGTTTTTTAATCAAAATGTCATGAGGCATCAAGTCAAACGCCTTACAGAAGTCTAAGTATATTACATCAATATTATTATCTTTATCAACCAAACTTGTAATCTCATCAAAAAAAGTATCATGCTAATTCGACAGGATCTATTTTCCATAAACCCATGTTGATTTGCATTAATGTTATCCTCCTTTAGTTCTGTATTAATTGAGTTCCATATCAGCTGCTCCATTTTCTTGCCCGGGATTAATTACCTGGGTCAGCCCATTTACCCTTTTTAAAAATTGGAACAACCTTAGCTTTCTGGAACTTCCTAGAGTGCTCCAACACTTACTGAAAATCAGCATTAACAGTCTAGTGAACTGCTCAGCCAGCTCTTTTAAAACTCTTGGATGCAAGTTACTTGGAGCTACTGATAATAAAATGTTTAACTTTAGTAGCTTCTGTTTAACACTTCCAGAGATACTAGTGGAATGGAAAGACTGTTATCATCACCATAAGATGAGACTATATCACCTGTTTTTTCCCCACAAACATAGATCTGAAATATTTATTGAACACTTCTGCCTTTTCTGCATTATTATTGATAATTCTAATATTTCCATCTAGTAATGGACCAATCCCATTGTCAGGATGATTTGTTCTTATTGTTCCTAATAATATTTTTAAAACTCCTTATTGTCCTTAATTCTGCTGGCCATAGATTTCTCTGGCATAGTGTCCCTTTGCTTCCCTTATCAATTTTCTACAATTTCTAACTTCTGATTTATATTCATTACTAGCAACTTCTTTTCTTTCTTTCTATAGTGCTGCCTTCACTCTCCCCCTTTAACCATCCCCTCCTTCCTCGGTTGTGGGATTGTGGCTTTTCAGCATCTAATTAGGTGTTCTTAAATGAGTTCCAGTTATCATTCACATGAGTTACAGCTCCAAGACCACTGTCTGTCTCTCAGCACATGAGCACTGTACGAGGTGTAGCTGTGTTGTAATTCTGGATGGAATTGCGTTTTTATTCTGCGTTCTGTGCCTCTAGACCCAGCACCTCCTTTGCATATTCACTCATCATCTGGTTAGCAATTCTGAGACTAAGGCATATTTGAATGTAAGTAAATGATGACACTGCAAGACCAAAAATGAGCTTTTAAAAAATCTTGAGATTCCTGGAACTCCCCATAACAGTGCCTTCTGAACTGATCTGTCAAGAAAGCCTTGTTCACTGATTTAATACATATTTTTCTTGTAGATGGTACTAGTTACTATGGAGCCTGGTAACCTTCCTCAGGTAACTAGTACGTGTCCAGCCCACGTATTGCAAAGCTGCCGTAACAGTTGGAAAGCTGTAACTCATTCCTGCCTTTCACTGGCTTGCGCCACATCCTTTGTGGATTTTTCCTGAAGCCTCATGGGGCAGCAACTCTCCCCACTTCCATCCTCTTTAGGGCCTGGACCTCACTTTATATTGGTCCGCAAAGCAACATGCATCCCTGCTGTGGAAATAAATGAAAAAACACCAGCACAGATGAGTGGTGCGCTTTGAAATATGGCCTATAGTGTGTGGGCACATTTTGTGTACACAAACACACACACCCATACGTAGGGGCAGAAGTATGGTCTAGTTCAGGAGCAGGGGAACCTGGGTTCTGTTCCCACCTCTGGCAGTGGCTCTCTTTTTATAACAATGGGCGTCTTCCTGCAGCCCTCTCTGCCTCAGTTTGACCATCTGTAAAATAAGGGTACTAATCCGCACTGTGGTGAGGCGCTTCGAATGCTGTGATTGGCTATATAAGTCCTATTTGCCTTCATCTCCTTTGCGTCTGGGGAGTGCATTCTCTTTGGAGACTGATCACTGTTCACAGACTAACAGGATAGCAGGAGCGGCCCAAGCCCTCACTTCGAGTTTGCTGCCTTTAGCTGGTTGAAAACAAATGTAGTGTAATTCTTTTTTAAGAGGTAGCTTTAAGACAAAAAGCTCCAGTCCTTCCTGGCACCAAGTGCCAGGACCAGCTTCTCAACGTTGCAGCTCTCGTTAATTTATTTTTCAGACGACCCGAAGTGATTAGCCCATATTGTGGATCAATCACTTGCCAAATTTTAATTAAGACGGGAGGGAAAAATAAATCCCATCCTGATCCCAGCCCCTTTTCTCTGCCGTGTTTCAGCCCCGGAGCAAACTTCTTGCAGCAGAGTTTTATAAACCATTGAAAACTGAGGTTTATAATGGAAAAGCTGAGATGGCCTTTACTGTAGCACACGCTGCTATAACACATCAAGGCTTTTCCATGGAGCAATGATGAAAGGAGCAGAAGGACGGGGGGGTGGGGGGACTGGCCGACAGGTGTGACTTATTATTCCACACCATTTTTATTTCAAGGGAAAAGTTTAGTAACCCCAGCTGGCAGGTGAGGAGGGGGAAACAAATACTTTTCCATTGTCCCTGTGCCAGGGCATGTGTGTGAGAGAATAGTTTAATTGCCTATAGTAATAAATACTGTACACCACCAAAAATGTGGTCAGACGCAAGGAACGAGGTTGTAAGTGATTTTAGTGCTTAAAAAAACAACTCCACGCTTAGAACGTGGGGTTCTGAATGTAGCGCACGTGCTGATGTATGCAGGGACGTCAGCTTAAATAACATAATTCTTCCCAGGAGACTAAAGTCACTATTTTTCCCTGGACTGTTTAACACCAAACATAAATACTAGGGGGACCCAGAGACCCCGGGCCTTCCAGCTGCGTGTGCAGCCAGCCCGCTTAAAGTGCGAGCTGCAGAAGGTAGCTAAGCTGGCGTTGTTCACGCTCCGGTATGCCCCGCCCTGTGAGCCAGAAGAAGGTGTCCTGTCCGAGCGCAGCGAACCAGCATCCTCCCCCATCACAGAATGATCCACACTGGGTGTTTCTCGTGGTGGGAGCCAGCTTACTGGTTTGGACTTCGCTGCAGCGTAGTCAGTACCTATGTGCCTTGACGCAGGAACATTCCTGAAGTGAGAACGAGAGAAATACTAACCCTGCCTGGAAGGGCTGGGTTCCCGTGTCTGTGGTCTGAGCCTTCCTTGGGGCACTGGAATGGCTATTCCCATCTCTCTGGTTTGGGTCACTTTGAGGCTCCATTCAGATCCAGAGTAGGATTCAAATCAAGGGCTAATCAGGACTAGATCTTGGAATAAGAGACTGTCAAAATGGCAGAAACCACCTATGGTTGGATTTCTGCCAGCTCATGTGGCTGGAGTTGTTTTCATGAAATTCTTGTAATCTCATGCGTGGAGGTCAGTTCCCACAAGCTCCCAGCTGCATTGGAAGCAGAAAGCACAAACCCTTTTGGGTTGGGATTCCCCAAGGAACCAGAACTGAGGGGCCTGTTTGGAGCCAGCAATTCAAAGCAGCCCCCCTCGGTTTGCAGGGTATTGAGTTTGAGATCCTTTTTCTAAGTAGGGAAAGGACCGATTCCAACCCCAGGAGGGGCCACTGGGATCCAGTCTGGCCAGAGAACTGTCCCCAAATGATTCCTAGAGACTCCTGGCCCTTGCTCCGTCCTATGCTCTGGTGGGCGTTGAGCGGTGGAATGGCACCGCCTGAAGGACAAGTTCTACTGACAGGCACCCTGGGCCGTCTGCATACTGGTCCAGTGTGTGGAGAGAGCTGAACGGCGCGCACACGATATGCAAATGGCTTTCAGACGGGAAGGTTTTCGCTGTCCCTCTCAAGCTCCCAGCGTTCAGGTGTCTGATCTGTAGGTAGTGCAGATCTCCCGGAGAAGAGCAGGGAGCTGGGAGACATCTCTGTGCTCAGGCTGGAGCAGCAAAGTGATCTTGGGGTTGAATAGCGTTTTCCCTCCTCGTCTTTCTTCTCCTCTGGAGATCAGCGAAGTGGGTGGCCCAGCGAGGGCCGGGTCTGGCTGTGCGGTGGGAACACCTCCGTTCTACAAGGTGCCCTTGATGGAAAGAGTTTCCCTTGCCTTTCTCAGGTGGGGGCCCCCCGCTGCTAATCCCCTTTCCCAGGAGTTGTGTATGCAGATGTTGCTCAGACAATGCTCTGTCACTCCAGAGAATCCTGCCTGTTTGAAATCTGCCCCCCGCTGGGGCCTGTCTCTGTATTCCAGGAGGGTGTGCTGGTCCCCCATCTCTCGGGACACGCGGGGAGGCGGTGGGTCCTCTCTATGGGGCGAACCGAGCAGGGAAAGTTCCACTGAAGTTCTTCCCCTGGCGGCATTCGGCTCCAGCCAGGCAGCCCCACTGGCTGCAGTGAGGCTGCAGGGCGTATCTGGAGGCAGTGACAGCACCAAGCCATTCCAGGGGGTGGGAGCTGCAGAAAGAATCCGCTTCCCTTGGGTAATCAGCAGTGAGGTGTGATTGGACAGATATTTCACTAGCTTTTCCTGCACGAACTGCTCCCATTCTCTGGCGTGCCTCTTGGGAAGGAAAGGGTCGAGCCAGATGTTCAAGAGCTAGCCACATCTGGAATCCTTAAACTCCCAGTTGCATGCTCACTTTTGCTTGCTGGGGCACACTGCAGTCCAGAGTTGAGAACTTGCCAACCACCACCCTGTGTAACACTGATTGCGGCGCATAAACCTCTCTGCTCCGGAGACCCTGCCCCCTGCCCTCCTGCTGACAGTGGGGAGCCCCGAGGCTGCAGAGAATCTGCACAGCCAGGCCAGTGGGTCTGTCGGCTGTGAATTGAAATACATCATATGGATGCACGCAGCATGAGCCCCCCAATTTCTGAATCTCAGCATCAGTGCAACAGGTCCCAGCCTGAAATGACAGAGAATAGCTTTAAAAATCGGTCACTCTTCCGCTTCGTCCCGACCTGCCCTGACCCCCAAGAACAGGGATCTGCTTTGTAGACGAGCATTCAGCCCAAGAAATGTGCTCTTCTTGGCAGCTCTAGACTCCAGAACACAGGTCTTGAGAGAGAAGCGAAAGGCTGGATTATAACCTGGGCATTTTAAAGTGAACATACTGATTTTTAAGTCGGCCCACCATAATGGGTGGTGATAGCAGCGCCTAGAGATCAACTCGGCTCTGTGAAGGTACTTGCGTCGTGGACCCCCTTGTGCCAGGCTCTCCACAGGCATAATGAGAGACAGGCCCTGCCCTGAAGTGCTTAAAATCTACAGAGATGAGACAAAGGGTGGGAAGCGGAAGCGGAGGCTGAGAGCGGGGAAAGGACTTCCCTGAGGTCGCCGCAGAGCTAGGAATAGAACCAAGCTCTCCTGACTCCCAGTCTACTGCCCAAGCCACAAGGAGTGATTTGAGGGGTTTTAGTGGCTTTATTCGCCTCCAAGGTAGGTTGGGGGAATTTTGGTGACACCTTAGATCTGACTCGGAGGCACCGAGCATGGAGTGTTCAGCCCCTTGAAACCTGATCCTTCAGAAGGTCAGCAAACGAGGAGGAGCGGGTGAGGTAATATCTTTTATTGCACCAGCTTCTGCTGGGGAGAGAGATCAATATTCCCTCACCCACCTCGTCTCTAGTGTACTGGGGCCAACACGGCTCCCACTACACTGCAGAAAACGAGGTTGGAGGCCTGTCAGCGGCAGCTTGCACCAGGAGGGAGAGGAGAACGGACTTGGCCTTGTCTGCACTGGGTTCTTAGTGGCACAGGTGCAAGCCCCAGGACAGACACGCCTGACGCCTGTTTGACGCTGGGGTCAGCCGCAATGGTCCAAATTCCTCTGCGCTGATGTAATTTGTCCTCACTGAGGGGTTTGCACCAGTGGCTATAAACCAGCGTAGACATAGCCTGAATTTGTCCTGGCGGTCGGAGGAGTTCCCTGCCCGTGTGTGCTCATTGTGCAGATATCTTCACAGAGCAGAGCTGATGCTAATTGTAGCATCAGGGATAGCATCCATCTCTTCTCTTGTAATCCGAGCTGCCACTGGTGGCAATCAGTGCAGCGTGGCCAGATCTGAACCTGCCCTTCCACTGAGCCCAGCTCCTGCAAACCTGCCGAGCCCCGTGCTCTAACGCCCACTTTCTGCCCTGGCTGCAGAGAGCAAAACAAGCCTCTCTTGGGAGCACTGCTCTTCTTCCCGAGAGACTCTGCCTCCTCTGGGTCAGTCTTGCGAATTCCCCGCTTTGTGCAGCCCTGGGGGCCTATCTGATTCCCTGGACCGGTTGCCGTGCATGCTGGCTGGGGAGCGGGGCTGGAAAGGAACTGCTGGGGAGCGGGTTGACCGCGGCAAGCAGAAGAGTCGGGGTGCTCAGATGGAGCCTGTGCTTGCTGCTTTGACACAGGAGTCAGGAGGTTCTGTTCTGTCGGGGTTTAAAGCCAGCCCCGCCTGACTGCCAGGTCTGCTGCGGGACTGCTGCCCTGCTCGCTGGGAGCGGAGGATCAGGTGCCGCAGAGCCATCTTTCTGTCATTTTTCTCATCAGCTGCCTGTCACACCTGCCAATCTAATGATGACCAGCTTAGGTTGACCCCGATTCTGAGGCTTATTAACACCCTCTACCTGTCAGGATCCATGACAGATGGCACCAGCCATTGTTTCATTTCATGCAGTGCTCGTGTCCTCCGTCTGTTCCCTCGCCGGGGTTTGGAGTTTGCGCGTTTCCATTCATCTTGGCAGCAGATACAGACTCTGTAGCGTGGTGCAGAGGGCTGGGAATCCCTGTTCCCGTTGGCTGCCCGAGGCAGGCTGGGGGGCTGAACAGGCCCTCGGTCTGTGTAGTTCTGGGGCTCCGAATCGTGGATCGTGTTGTGCTCCGGACACGGGGTTTGAGAGGCCCTGGGATGCAGCTAGCTAAACTCTCCTGTTGCCTCAATCTCCCTTACTGGGTGGCTCCAAAGGCCCCCGGCCGCAGTATCAGGGAGAGAACGTCCAGCCCCACAGGGCATTGGAGGCTGCTTGACGCTGAGCTGGCCCCCCACCTCCCAGGTGTAACAGCACCCCCAGGAACACTGCACAGCGGGGCGGGGGGGCGATGGTGGAGGCTGCATTAACTCTTCTTGGAGCAGCCCTGGCCTAGGGACGCTATCTGCAGACAGCCACTCCATCCCCTCCTGATCCCCTGAAGGGTCAGGGGCAAAGCAAGAACTCCCCATGGGGCTGGCACTCCCCGTGCTGCTCCCCCTGCTTAGAGGAGCACTGAAGCTTTAGAAGCAATGTTTTTCCCCACGCTCCCCGTCGTCCTGTTCTGGGAATGCCACAGCTGCCATGAAAGCGTCATTCTGCGTGTAACAACGCCCCTTGCTGGGGGTCAGACCCAGGCCCTCTGCTGCTAAAAGCATGCACCTCTACTGCTCCGCTAGCGCAAAGGCTGGAAGCAATTGGTATTGCCCTCGCTGGGGACAGAGCTACGCCAAGTGTGGGTACATCTGACACCCAGGGGCCAGCGCACACAGCTCGGTCGGGTGGGAAGGATAGAGAGGGACAGTTGGAGCCAAAGTGGGTGCTGCAAAGAAGGGGATGGGAGGCGAATTGGCTAATTGTTGCACTGAATTTCAGTTTTCTGCCGAGCGCTAATCCAGCTCCAAGCCTCCTGGCTGTTTCCTCGGAGCAGGTGCTGCTCCAGCACATCTGAGATGGGGACTCTCGAGAAGAGCTGGCGCGGGGGGGGGGTGTTAAAAGGTTGCAGAATGAATGGTCCTGATGAGTCAAAGCATTAACGAGAGGCACTCAGGCTGGGTTGTCCTCTCCCTTGTGCCCGTGGCTGGGGACCTCCTAGGTACACTCTGGGTTGGCAGGGACTGCGTTGGGGAAGGGAGCGCCTGATTCCCCCAGAGGGCTCAGACCTGCTGCTCGGAGGTGTCGCCTCTCTGGTCTGTTTCCTTTATGGCAGGGGTCCTGGGTATTGGGAGGCCTTGGCCTCTCCTGCTTCCATATTGTCATCCCCAGCATCACAGCCCAGGGGAAACGCACGCCATCGTCCTGCGTCCTCCCAGGTGACATTTCTCTTTCTGTTCCCTCCGCCGGCTGCAGGGCGCTAAGAAGCTCTGCCCTCAGTGTAACACCATCACATCTCCCGGAGACCTCAGGCGCATCTACTTATGAAGGACGCAGCCGGAGGGCGGGACCCAGCTACCCGGATCAGCTCATCACACCAAGGGGGGAAAGAACGACAAGAAAGGACGTTTCAAACACACAGACTCCAGACGTGGACTCAAGGATAAAGGAGCCGCGGGAAAGCCTCGGCCTCCGTGTCTCTCGTGTTGGGACCTCCTTTGGCGACTCTACAGCGGGCAAAACCAAACCCTTTTTTAAAACCAGTGTTCCCCTCTCCCCAGAGCTGGCTGTGCATCGCGGATGGCTTGTGAGCCCTTCCTTTGGACTGTGCTGTTCACTCAACAACCCCAGAAGACTGGGAAGGGACCCTTGACAGAAAGATGTTAAATAACCTGTAACTTGTGTTCTTTGTTCAGTTTGGTTGGTTGGGTTTTTTTGTTTTTTGTTTGTTTTTTGGGTTTGTTTTATTTTATTTTTTTGTTTTGTTTGTTCTTTTTTTGGTGGTGTTCTAGTGATTTAAAAAAAAAGGTTTAAAGAAAAACCCCACAGGCAGAAAATGAAGCACATGTAATATAGATTATATACGTTTACAATGTTGTGTATAAATGGGATAGACACAAACATTACATACTAATAAGTTGCCCTTTTTTTGGTTGTATTTTTTTTTTAAAGAAGAAAAAACATGAGCGGAGAACATTAAACCCATATTTTTCTTGGTTCTGCAAAGTTTTGGCATTAAAGTCATTAGTTTAAAAGAAGTATATATACATATCTATAATCTAAATGGTTTAATGTTCTGTGGTGTATATTTCCTCGGTCAGATATGAAGTTAACAGCTTTTTAGTAATGGCTGTAGCATCGCCCATAACTTACAAGACTTATGGGGAGTAGGGGAGCTGGGTTTTTGTCATTAGCCGTCGCTAATGGGGCTATTTCTAATAGACGCTTTCTCCCACTGAAAGCCAGCGGCGTTTAGTTTCTCATCGGGGAAGCGGGGCGGTTGGAAAGGTCTGGCTCAGGCCCTGTCGCCTCTTTTCCACATGGGGCAGGGGCAGGAGTTGAGATTAGATAGGAGGCCGGAATGGATATGGCCAAGTGCAGCTGTCTCCAGGGGTTGGGAATCTGCACCCCAAAGCTTCAGTTAACCCAGCCATTGTCCACGAAACCCAAAGGCCATGCCCCTGCCACTGGCTTGTTTTGTTCCCACTGGAAAGGAGTTCACTGCCCAACGGCTCAAGGGGTTCCCTCTGCTCCGAAGCGCCGCCTCTGCCCGCAGGAGAGGTGGGGCCGTGGCACAGGCTCAGGGCCAAGGCTTCCGGTGGTTCTCCCTTCGGGCTGAGACCGTTACGGGCTGAGGAGTAGGAGGCGACTACAGTGCAGGGAAGGAAGGTTCTTGCTCAAGGTGTTCTCTGGGGAGGCCGCTGTGCTGCCTTCTTTGCCATCTGCGTCCATCCTGCTGCCTTGTTCTGCCGGTTTGCCAGTACTGGCCGGGAGAGGCGTCAGAATTGCACTGACTTTCTGGTACGAGCTCTTTGCTAGAGTGGAAGGTTGCTTGAGATCGCCGATCTCTTCCAGAGCCTGCCTGAGCCGGGGTTCCTAGGACATGGTGCACGTTCCTCCTCTTAAAACAGTGCAAGGTAACTTCCACATCTAAGTAAAGGGTGATGCTAGGGCCCCTCTCTCAGGCCAGTGAGTTGGCAAGGAGAACCCAGCCTCACTGAACTGACTAAGATGAGCAAAGATTCAGATACTTCCAGTCAGTGCCAGTGATCCCCAATGGCCTCCTCCCGGGAGATTCCCCCTAGCTTCTTCCACAGCGGCACCTACAGCCGCTCTCACCTGTCCTTAGCTTCCAGGGCCACAGGCGCACACAACTGTCACCGGCCGAGGGTTGCCATCTACTCCCCCGTTACCTCGGGAACAAAGAAACAAATACGCTTTTACCTACCAAAAAGCAACGTTCGCCTCTCGAGCCAGTTGAGTTTTGCAAGGCTGCGTGAGTTGTTTAAAGGCGCTCACCAGTGGCTCTTGTTGCCAGGGTGGTGCCCTTGCAGGGCAGTAGCCCAGCGCTGAAATGTGGGAGAAGGGAAGTTGGTGAAGGTAACCCTGTGTTGCTGTTCTCCAGGCAGCTCTCTCTCACTAGCTGTCTCGCTTCATGAACCTGGGGGAGAGACCAGAACAAGCTAGACACAGGAATATTGCACGTCAGTGGTTATTTGAAGGCTGTTTTGGAAGCCAAGGTCACTCCTACTTGCTGGATTCCTTGGTGTAGGACACCTGGCCACCAGAGGGTGTGTTGACACCAAGAGGGTTTACTACTTAGGACTCCTCCCCAGCACTGCAAAGGTGGTTTGTGTTTTGCAGTAACAGAAGATTTGATGAGGCAGCTTGTCTCAGTAGTGATATTTCTATCACAACTTCCCTGCCTGAGTGTATGATGTCTTCTCCTGGGAGCTGCCATTTTGGTCAGTGTCTTGCTGTTTGAATTCTAAAGGACCCTGTTGCACAAAATCAATCTGTCTCCTGATGGAATTATATTCCTCCTTCCCCACCCCCCAACAAAGACGATATCACTTAAGTCAGAGCTTCCTGGGTCCTTACGCTCTCAAAGCAGCAATCTCTACCTACCGTACAGTTGTTGCCCATGTGAGTCTATCCTGGGCATCCATGGCCCTTCCCTGGTAGCTGACGCTGTGCACATGTACCTTCCTGGGCAGTGTTTGGGAGATGGAGAGGAATCTGTGACTGCGAGAGAAAACGAGTCTGACATTCCAAGTTGGGACGTTTCTCCCCTGATGAGACAGACCTGTGAGAGTAGAGAGAAGGGCTGCACATGAATGCCATTTGTCATGCTGGGAAGTAGCCCTGCTTGTAGCACTTAAGCCCTGGGAAAGGCAGTCAGCAGGTTTGGTTTTTAAATTGGAATAATAAACTCCGCCTGGTGGGGCAGCCATGCCCAGCACTGGCTGCGGGTGGCCTTGGGACTAGAGCTGTGATCTCTCTGTGAATGGAATTGGAGAATGCGCAGTGATTTATTTATTTTTTTAAAGGCAGTCGGGAATGGGGAAGTGGGGAGGGCAGGGTCCCCAGGGCCCAAGCTCTGCCTTGCAAAGAGGCACTGAGAGCCAGGATCTCTCTCGTGTGTTGTGGAACAGCAGTGTGCTGTGTACGTAGCTGTAAAACCATATGTAACCAGTAATGTTTTTTTTTTTAATGTAAAGCCGTCCCTGTTTTTAGGAAGGGTGGGGATCTGAGGGGAGAATGGAGAGAGAAGAGTCTCGTTCTGGCCTTCTCAGGAGCCAGCCGCGTTTTCGCTTTCTCCTCTTCCACAATGAGCTTAAACAAAAACAAAAAAAGGAATTAACTCTCTTTGCCCAAAGAATCCCAATTGCACAAGGTGATATTCCAGTTGTGTCAATGATTGTGTGTCAATGTATATTATATAAAAAGGTACTTGTCATTCCCGTTTGTAAACTACATTTGACATTAATTAAACGAGTATAAATCTTCCCGGTCTCTCCTTCCTTCCTTCCCGGTCTCTGTCTCGGCGCTCTGGAGCGGGTGGGGATGTGACTAAGATGCTCCTGCACCCGGTATTGGCCTGTGGCCAAGGGCTTTGAGCACTGAGAGAGCTGCTGCTTCTAGGCGCGGGCACACGGTAGTTGTGGGGTCGGAGGATGTTAGCAATACTCTGCAGAGTCTAGAGGTGGCCACTCCTCAATTGGAATGGGCGGTGACCTTGGTGGGAGAAAATGGGTGTCAGCAGTACAGTGGGAGAGGGACACTTCTCCAGCCACCTCCTGTCTCTTTTCTGGACTAAGCAGAATGGAGATGATCATAAGCAGACAGCTTCCCATTCAAACCTCTGAGAGATTCCCAGGCCAGGAGGCACCATTGTGATGAGCTCGTCTTGTAGAGCACAGGCCAGCCCCAAAATAATTCCCAGAGTACCCCCCCCCAACCCTGGTGAATTGTTCCAGTCGTTTTCTCCATCAAAACCATAGGCCTTATTTCCAGTCTGCAAGTGTCTGGCTTCAACTTCCAGCCATTGGATCACGTGAGACCTGTCTCTGCTAGCCTGGAGAGCCTATTGTTAAATATCTGTTCCCCACGTACATCCTTTCCTCCGGTGCAGAGGGCCTGGATGTATCAGCACATACTACTAAGTGGGCAGTCTTCCTCCTTAGCTCATCCCAGCGCACAATGCACCAGTTCCCCTTAGATTTGCCAACAGTGCAAAATCCACATTATATATTCATATCCTGCGAGTGGAGTTGGCAGTTGCTCTTTGCTTGACTACTTCATTGATCTTTTTTTTTTTAAACTACTTTTTTAGTTCTTGAGTCCAGATTTCCTGATTTGCCGTGTGTGTGTGTGTGTGTGTACGTGTGTGTGCCCGCGCGCGGAAGTTTCAGATTGAAAAAATTGCTTTTTAATTGTTAAGATTTCCCAGCTGGTCAAAGGGGAATAAAACAAATTCTCATTCCAAACAACACCCCGGTGCAGAAGAGAGGCATATTCAGTCCAGTTGTGATCTTTTCCCTAACAAAGTTCTGTGCTCCGGGTAACTTACCTAGGCTTGTGCTAATGGGATTTTCCACAGCAAAATATACTGTGGTGTGCAGATGCCCAGAACCTCCATACCCTAGTAATGAAGAACTGGAGCAGGGGAAGGGAGTGGTCTGTGTGTGTTTAAGAAAATCAGTCTAGTTTTGAAAATTAAGGTCCAGTTTTTGCCCAGCCCAAGCACTGACCTTTTATTTCTAGTACGGTAGGTAGGACTAGGCGGCCGGATCTGACCCTGTTCTGCAAAGTGCTGGGCATACATGAGAAAAGTACAATCCCTGACCTGCCTGAGATTAGACCGCATCTCCCGTGAGAACTGGCCCTGTCTCCTGAGCCAGGTCAGACTTTTCCTACCACTTTTATCACCACCACTGGAGAGTTTCATATACGAACTTTGAGTGAGATGTGAAAAAGCAAACACTGAAAAGCAGACGAGTCAGTTTCATTTTCCGGCTCTCATGCAGCAGCGTGAGGCCGCGTGCGATGTTTGGGGATAACGCTGGCTCATTGCACTGGAGGGTCTCAGAATTGTGTGCGCACAGGAATGACCTGAGCCCCAGGTGGCCGGTCAGTCTATACCTCCAAGGAACCAGCACAAAGAGGTGCAGGGACTGGCTTGAGGCAGAATTGCACTTACCTCATTTTTGCGGGGAGTTGCAAATAGACCACGCTTGTAACATGTGCACCGTGTCCCCTTTCCAGTAGATATCTCATGCAGGGGTAATGGCCTACTAGTGCTAGCAGATAGTGGGCTCCTTTTAGCTCACGCTATCGAGGGCTACCTAGGGTACTGATTTAGCCTCTTTCACTGTAATATCTGAGCCCCTCGCACGCTTTAACGCATGTATCCTCAGCACATCCCTGTGTTAAGAGAACAGCTCTGATCCCTGTCGTATAGCTGGGGGAATGAGGCACAAGGAGGCCAAGGCCAGCTCCTCCGTTCCATTGAACTCAGCAGGAGTTCGGCACCTACATACCTTTGGGGATGGGCCTAAGTGACTTGCCCAGCACCTGTGGCCCAATAGGGCGCCACACCCAGGTCTCAGGAGTACCAGGCTAGCACCCGGCTCTCTGGCTGTGGTGCCAGTGGTGCTGGGGGTCCACGCCCGCTCCGGGGCCACGAGGGACTAAACGGTTGCCATTGGAATGTGGTTTAAAATGTCGCAGGATTGTTACCGCTCGTCAGGAAGACGGAGCCCTGCAATCTGGGTTGTCGCCCGCCTTCTAAACTGGGAGGCCGCCTGGAACCAAAGGCTGGCAGAGGCAGGGTGGGCATGTCGCCCCCCCCAGACCAGAACTCCGGGGGCGGTGCTGGGAGGCAGCTAATGTGAACATGGGATTTCTCAGCGGGGTGGTTTCTGGGAAGAGCTGCCAGGGCACCAATCTGATCCTTTCATCCCATCAATTCCTGCCAATTAGCTCTCTTCCTCCCCTCCCCCCTTCCCCTGGAATCGAATCCCTCCCTGTGCTCCCCACCCGTTCCCAGAAACTCCCCGTGAAGTCAGGATTCATGAAACGTCTAATGCGGTTACCAAGAAAACGAGGTTAACTCCTGCACAGATAAATGGAAAATGGTAATCGGCCGAGATCAATCATGTCCTGTGGGGATGAAGAATGGCCCCGTGTCATGGGGAGACTTATGTCACTATGAAAGGAACAAAAGGAGAGAGAAAATAAAGCTGCCGTGTTGGTTAGTTAGGAGCGATTGGGGCCCGGGGGGGGGGACACAAGCAGGAAGGACTCAACCTGCCGAGGAGAGAACACGCAGGCCTGAACCCTGTCATTTCTCCACATGCTCAAAGGCTGTTAGCGAGGGAATTCAATCACATTGGTACATTTCACACTGTTAAGAATAACCCCCCTGAAACTGGGGTTTTGTCATGCCGAAGATCGCTCCCACCCAGCCCCTGATCGCTCACCCACACCGAGCTGCGCGTGCTGGGTTGTTATCGTAGGGTTGCTCGAAGCCACTGGGCTGGGGGAACGTGACAGAGCGCAGAGAACGTGACCAAAAAATGGCACATTAGAAAACCAAGTTGTCTGTTAGGGTTACGGATGCAAACACTGAGAAGCCGAATGGCGGGGAGTCTTGGCATAACCTTCGCTCAGCCCCTTGCACGGGCTGTGGAGTAACAACATGAAGTGTAACCTAGACTTCGCATGTCACCTTGCAGCACCTCATGGTCACCGGCAACATCACAGCAACAGTGGTGACAGCATGTCAGAGCCAGCAGCAGAGGCCCCCGCCTCGCTGGCAGATTGAAGGCCCGGCGCTGTGAACGGGTAGCAGTATGGGGCATAGGACACACACAAGCAATCAGTTCTGATTCCAGGCAGTAGAGGGCAGGGGTGACATACCCAGGCTAGACTACTCATTATTGCTATTGAACTACATGCTGGAAAGAATAAGGGGGAGAGAAACACGTGTTTGCAACATGGCTGCGCTGATGGGAGGCTGAGCGGGTTAACTTTGCAAACACTTGGGGAGTGTGTACAATGCTGGGTGCCCTCGAGAGCCACCTCAGCACCTCACAGGATCAGGCCTGCAGCATGTGAGCAGGACAGAGGCCACGTTGGACAAATACAGGGCCCCCCACTGCATGTGCTTGTGTCCATTAATGGATCTAGATTCAAAAGCTGGAACACTGACCCAGCCATCAGCATTGCAGGAAACAGGTTTCAGAGTAGCAGACGTGTTAGTCTGTAGCCGCAAAAAGAACAGGAGTACTTGTGGCACCTTAGAGACTAATACATTTATTTGAGCATAAGCTTTCGTGGGCTACAGCCCACTTCTTCGGATGCATGCAGTGGAAAATACAGTAGAAAGAGATATAGATATATATATGCAGGAAACAGACGTCGATGCCCGTTTCAGAGCTACAATCTCAGCACCAAGCAAGGTATGAGCCAAGACCAAGGTCAGGGAAGCATGGTCCGGTTCCTAAATACGGCCACTGCCATCGTGGGCTTTGGTTCTCGTGCCGGCCATGCTGCCTGGCCACGGCACGGCAATGGATTTCCAAGATACCGGAGAGGGAGAGAAACGGTTTGTGGCTGTGTATATTTCACTGGATGCGAGCCAGTGTTGACGGGGTCAGCCCTTGAAGAGAAAGGGCCACGCCAGGGTCCCCTTTGGAGTGGGGGACATGGGGGTTCAGCCAGGCAGGAAAGGGGATCTGTCGCCACCTGCCCTGTAACCCTGGTGTGTCTGTGCTGTGCAGCGTTGGCTCAGCGCCCTGGGGCCAGGCGCCTGCTCACAGACCATGACCTCACCCTGGCCCCAGCACCTTCCAGTCCTGTCTCCCCCAAAATCAACTCCTCTGCTGTGCTCAGCCCATCTCACGGTGACACTCACAAAACCTTATTAAGGACCCGGGTCCTTTAACGAGCCGGTGCACGGCCCCAGCCTGTGCGTTCAGCTGGGGCGTTTCCGCATCAGTCTGAAACACCGCTCTGAGCTGGGTGTGTGCTAGAACACGCCGCAGTGTATTCAGAGGAGCTGTGGAAGGGATCCCAAGCAGGAGTGGGGAGCGAAATGGTTACACACAAACAAAAGGAGAAATACGCGGCAAAGCGGAAAACTGGACTTAACAAACTCGTGTCGTTTTCTCCCCACAGTCGTTCGTCCAGCGTGGCTGGTCAGGCCTCAGCCAGGCTCCAGCACAGAGCTCGAAGCGCTGGGCTCCATTGGCACCACAGCTGAAGGCTGCCAAAGTTGCTTTCGCTGGCTGCTGAGAGCCTCAGTGGTTCTCTTTGTTTTCAGAGTCAGGCAGCCCAGGAGGGGCTCAGTTTGCTGTGTCCACCAGGGAGCTGCCACCATGTTAATTTTGGCAGGCTCCAGCCCGGCTGGGATGGTTAGGTGGCTGTCCGTCCCCCCCGCCCCACTTGCTAGTTCAATGGCTTTGTTTACCGTTTCATGTACACGTACTTCCATTGCTCCCTTTACACTGGAGACACAGTCAAGCAGGTGGAACCGCATTCCTTTGTCTAGGAGTTGACTTAAGCCCTAGCTGCCAGACACATTTTTTCAGACCATATTTCTGGCACATTGTGACGGGGTGTATCAACCCCACACTGGGTCAGCAAGGGTTAAGCCCTCGCTGTGGGCTCAGGAGGCCACGCCCCCCACCCCTGCTAGGCACGCGCCAGCTGGAAGCAGGGTATAAAAGGATGCAGTCCAGGTCAGGCTGGGCTGACTGGGGAGGAGAGCGGACGCACAGTACCGGCCCCTGCCAGGAAACTGCCAGAGCCCCCAACTGCAGACGCTGAACAGACCGAGTCCACAGCGGGCCCCCAGTCAACCTCAGAGCCAGAGAGAGGCCGGCGGTCGCCGCCCCAAGAGGAACTGCCAGAGCTGGAGTCCCAGGTAGGACGCCGCCTAGGGAATGTGTTTAATGAGATAGGAACCTGAAATCAGGTGTACAGGGCCCTGGGTCTGGACCCGATGGAGTAGGGGGGGCCCAGGTCCCCCTACCCCTTCCCACACCTATTACAGTGTGTGGTGACCACCCATGAGATTTAGGTGCAACTGTCCCATCCATACTGGGCATATTGGGCACCGCTACCCCAGGCTCCACGGCCCAGGTTTAGTGACTCACTGCCCAGAAGGTGAGGCCTCCCCCTGCCCCACCCCAGTTTCCCCTCTGGCCTAGTACCCCACGACAGACATCTTTATCATTTGATATGTCACCTGCACATACGCCATGTAATAATATTCATGCCCCCCCAGTGATACCTTACATGGCACCGTTTACACACATCAGGGAGTTGGCTTACAGAGAGCTGGTGCGGCCAGTCGCATTGCTAGGTACCAGGGAGCCCTTTGCCTTCTGGCACGGGGATGCTCGCAGGGGAACAGAGCTCTACTAGATTAGTATTCATGCTGTGGGTGTATGTAGAGCTAATTCAGGGGCTGCTAGGTCTCAGAGCTGAGTTTCACAGCTCGGTCTGCGTGCAGCGAGGCCTGTGGTCACTTCTGTCTTGGGGCAGTGAGTTCCACAGTCAACCCCCCAGCTTCACACTCCTGTCTCCCCAATCCTGGTGGCCCGTGTCAGCATCCCGGTGGAAGACTGCTCTGCGAGGATGCCGTGGCAGTAGAATAACACGGACTGTGGGCTGGAACTCTATATTTGGTGAGGAACCAGAGCCCCAGGGTGACACAGGGGCAGCCACCTTTGCTGCTATGCAGACGAGCTGGCTATCCATTTGCATTTCCAGTGTGCCCATCACCATAGCCTCTGGGCACCTGTCACAACATATAAGACCAGGCAAAGTGGGACCTGAACCCATTCTCCAGGAGAGCGTACGTTGTGCCGTCCTGCAAGAAAAGAAGTGCTCGGCACGGCTGGGAGGTGCCCTGCCCTCCGGTGGCAGGGACGTGACCCTAGCAGGGCCTGTCAGCCACTGTGCCCAGGCTGGTGTCGGCAGGCGACTCTAGAGCAGTACCTGCGTCTGCCTGGGCACTGCCCCTGCGCAGAAACCCCTGCAATGGCCTAGCACACAACCGCCAGCATCCTCGTTCCAGCCTCACGCAAGCAGGCAGCCGCTGCCAGAATCCTCACACGCAGCTATCCAAAAACCCAGCCGCTGACTCGCCAGATCATAACTATGCAGCACGCCCGACGCTCCCACCCCAGAAATCAGTACGGAACGGGCGACGCCTCTCCCGTGGCAGGGCCTCCCGTGGCAGGGCCTCCCGTGGCAGGCAATGAACTGGGCACTGTATTTTGCAAGCAAACAAGATTTTTAAACTCCTAATTGCCTCTGCCTTCCAGGCTGCTCCTTTATTTATTTGTTGTGCCGGGGATGTGAACGAGCCAGGCGGAGGGAGCCAGCGACGGCTCCTATTGCCATGCTGTGAGCCGGAGCACCATTGGGAGCCGGATGGATACAGAGAGCGAGCGGGGGAGGGGGATTGGCCTAATGCAGGTTAACGGGACTCCTGTTCTTAGGGCCCTGCATTTCCCAGGCAGGGTAACAGGGTGAATAGCTTTTCCTTGGATCCCGTGCGCTGGGCTGGGCCGTCGCTGCACAAGGGGCGCTTGGTGCAGTGAGACGCCGTCCAGAGACCCCGCAGAACTGAGCTTCAAGGCACGTCACTCTGGCCCGGTCCTAAGCAAAGGCAAATCCCGCAGGTGGCTCAGCCACCTGGTGGTGGGCTCGATGCCTTTAGAAACATTGCGGTAGCAGCCCCAGCTCAGCTCAGCTCCCCGGCGCTGCACGGGGCAGACAGTCCCTGCCCCGAAGAGCTTCCCGTCGAAACAGACAAGTAGGAAAGGGAGGTGATTTGCCCCAGGTCACGCTGCAGGAGAGCGTAGGGCCTAGAACTCGCGCTAGGCCTCGCTGCCTGTGTGTATTTAATAGACCAGCTCTTGGGGGCTGGGGCAGGGTTTAAACACGCGTTAACCATGGTGGAGCTGGCCAGCCGATGGCACGGTCGAAGAGCTGGTAGGGGTGGGACCGGGGTCTGGATCCCTTCGGTGATCCCTGGCTGACAGTGACTGATCATTACCATCCAGCCCCGTGTGAAATTAAACAGAGGCCTGGGGCGGACAAGTGTCCACGACAACGCTGCCCGTCCTGTACGGCCATTGCAGCGGAGGGGCCGAGGAACGGCCAGGCCACGGAGACACCAGGCCGCAGCCCCTGCAGGAGATGCCAGCGCCCTTCCAGCATCGGCCTCTTGCTCTCCTGGCCGAGAGGCTGCTGCAGCGAGGCTGGGCGCTGGGGCTGGAGGGGAGCTGCTGTGGCAGAATCAAGAGACGGACACGGAGAAAGGTCCCATCTGCGGGGCCCAGGGGAATGAGAGCTGGGGGTGAAGAGGGATGGGGGGGGCGCTGAGGCTGGGTTTAGAGAGCCCTTTATCTCATTGGACAGCCGCGTTGGCAAAACGTCCCTCTCCTTAAAAACAAAAGGAGGCACCTAGCCTGGGAGCCGGCAGCGCGGAGCCCGTCACGGAGCCCAGCTTGGCCAACATTAGCTGCCACCAGCTATTCCCCTCCCCCCCCGGCTCCTTTTAACACCCGGGGGGGGCCTGTCCCAGCATGCAGCGCTTCCTGCAGCCGGCCCTTAAAGTTGGGGGCGGTGGCAGCTGCTGCTGTCTGGGGGCCGTCTGGCTGCTGGGTGAGTGACGCGTCTATTCAGTGGGGCAGGGGCTGCAGGGGTGGCTGGTTTTTCAGGGGGGTGGGAGGTGCCGGCTGCATGCACCCACCCCCCAGCACACAGCTGTGGGGTAACGCCTGGCCTGGCCGGCTTCGCCTTAGAGGAGCCATGTGGGGCTGAGGTTCCTTGGGACCCGGGGCAGCTTTGGGCTGGCAGCCAGTCAGGCACCAGCCTGGTCCCACGCCCATTCGACCAGGGTGGTCTCGCTAGGGACGTCTCTCCCCTGGGAACAGCAGCCCCCTCCCTACAATTTCCCCCCGGATGTAGCCTCACTGAACCCCCTTGTTTCCTGCCCCACATCCCCATCCCGCTGTAGCAAGCAGGAGACACTCCAGGCCGCTGCGTCTCAGCCGTTCGTCTCTGCGTCTGTTTCCTCACGGTCCCGAGCCCGCGGGGCACCTGGGCACCGACGCTTGGACCGGCCTGGCCGACGCCTGGCTGCTCCCAAGCCAGAGGGCTGCTGAGCGGGGTCGGATTTCCTGTGCTAAGGAGCGCCGCAGAGCCACCACTGGCGGGCACCGAAAGGGCTGCCCCCTCCCGGCCGCGGCCGGGGCCGTTAGCCTGGTCCCACGCAGACCTCCTTCGCTGTGTGGGAGCGACGCGCTGCAGGGGTCGTAACGACCGGGGCGTCACAGGGAGGATCTGCAGAGCGGCTACGGAAGTGGCAAGTCGGGGGCTGAGCCTGGGCCCGAGGGAGAGCTGAGATGGGAGCCTTCCCCTGGGAACGGGCCTCGGGATGGCAGTGTGAGGACAGAGGAGCGCGACTGGGACGCGGTTGACGGGGGGCTATTAGCTAGACACACGCCCCGGGCCGCTGATTGGGGCTTAGGACAAGCCGTTTGCCAGCGGGTGTGGTAGAGCCCATGGGGTGGAGAGGGGGGAAATCGCTTTGAAAGTACCCACCCTTTCATGCCAGCCGGTGCATCCCTCTGGGCTCAGGAAATCGCTCGCTGAGCCAGGGTGCCCCCGGAGAGCTCTCCCACCCCGGCTGTGCTGGGGGTTAGCTCTCTGCAGTAGCAAAGCTCGAGCAGGTGCGACGAGCAATGCCCCCGCTAGTCACCGCCACCAAAGCTGCTGGGAGCATCTGGAGACAGGGCCGGCTCCAGGCCCCAGCTTACCACGCCGGTGCTTGGGGCGGCCGCTCTGGAGAGGGGTGGCACGTCCAGCTGTTCGGCAGCAATTTTGCGGATGGTCCCTCACTCCTGCTCGGAGCGAAGGACCTCCCGCCGAATTGCCACCGCAGATCGCGATCGCGGCTTGTTTGTTTGTTTGTTTTTGTTTGTTGTTGTTTGGCTGCTTGGGGCAGCCCAAACCCTGGAGCTGACCCTGTCCGGAGAGCACAGCTGGGTGGGGAGGCGAGACCCCTACAAACTGCAGCCCAGAGGGGTCAGGCTCATTCCTGGGTCGACCCCTCACCAGCCAGGAAGGCTCAGGCTGGGGATAAGCCAAGCCCCCCCATATGCCCTAGACTCAGGGGTTTGAAAGTGGTACGTCTGCCCCAGTCCTTGGCTCCCTCCACCTGCATTGCGAGCTCTGCGGCGTGCGGCACCTGCTCCAGGCTGAGATGATCTATTTCCCCCTAAGCCCCTGGTATTGCAGGACAGGGAGTTTATCTCGAAGACCTAATTCCCTGTAATAAAAACTGTATGGAGTCATAAAAAGAACCCATCGTTCCCATTCACATTCATATGCTCAATGTCAATCTGTAGTTCCCTATGGCTGACGGCCCATTACACCCCTGCGCTGTGCTAATTCTAGCGTGAGCCGCCTTGATAGCCCCACTGCCTGCGGCTGCACAAGGTTGTTTTCTTCCCCTTCCCAAGGTGCTAGAGAACAGACCTCGTGGCTAACGGAGACGCAGTCGTGGTTCCCGGCCCCCGCTTGGATAATTAGCACTCACTGGGCATTTCAGGGTCCCAAAGCACTGTATACACCGTGAAGACTCTTCACAGCCCACCGCCGAGAGATGTCAGGCTCATTGTCCCCATTTCACAGGTGGGGACACTGAGTTAGTGTGTGGTTCTGGTGCACAGGTAGCACAGTGCTGGGTGCCCTGGCTGTTGCACTTTGTAGTAGGGTAGTGGCTAGGCACCACAGTCAGGGACCAGGTCCCCGGTACCTAGGCCTGTACACTCAGAAGAAGCCGCCGATCCTTGCCCCAAAGAGCTTATGAGCGAAGTGTGATAGACAAGTGGCCAGCTGGGGAATGGAACCCAGGAGCCCGGACTCCTCCCTGAGCAGCTGGACACCACCTTCTCCCATGTGCTGTCTGGGAGAGACCCCGATCTGGGGTCTGAGTCCAAGCAGGCAGGGACCAGCGCTTGCTGGGGCGGGAGGAGATGCCTGGGTCCCGCCTCTGGCTGCACTGGTGACCTGTGCCTAGGCGGGGTGGGTCCGTCTGGGTCATTAGGGTGGCCTCCGGGTGCATGGGAGGGCGGCAACCGAGTGAATGCTGGGAGCAGGGGGTTCTGGGCCCCCGGCTCTGCCAGGCCGCAGGGGGAGGAAGCTGCGACCCGACACTGGCTCCTTAGCACGACTTGATCGTTCACAGTCCAAGCTCGGCAGAGACGGTGAAGGAACCTTCGCCGTGGTACTGGCGCAGAGGGGCTTGTGGGTCAGGGGGTGGCCGCTGCCTCGTCCCTGGCAGCCCCTCCTTGCCCGAGGACCTGGGCCTGCACTGGGCAGGTGCCACCAGGCCACTGGTGCCCCTCGCAATGAGCCGCGGCCTTTGCAGCCCTTCGCCAGGGAAAGGGACAGGGCGCTGGGTTCGGCGCAGAGCTGCTGCTAGCAGGTGGGGGGTTGCTGACACCTCCTGGTGGGAGCAGGTATTACTGGAAATGGCACAGAAGTAAGCAGGGGACCATGGCGGGGGACAGGCTGTTGTGTTGTTATTTGTCTTATAAATAGACGACGCTTTCATTTCGCCTTTCAGTGCCTGGGGCGAGGGACTTTTGCACCAGAATTTGGTACATCTCATTTAGTAACTGCTCAGAGCCCCCCAGTCCTGAGCCAGTCCCGTCTCAGGTAAAAACTGCACCAAGTCCATCTGCCCTGTCTGTGTCCTTTACGGGTAGAGAAACTGAGGCAGTGTCAGAGTCCGGCTTAGAGCGCCGATTGCAGACAGCATCCCTCCCTCCCCAGCGCTTGGGAAAGAACCCAGGCGTCCTGCCGCCCGGTCCCCCGCAATGACCACGCTGAGTTACTAAGGACAACGCGCTGGCGGCTTTCGCTGCTGGCCCTGGAGCAGTTGCTGATATGACGGCGCACCCCAGGATGTGGGGGTGGGGTGGATGGGGGATGTTGAGGGGGAGGGAAGTTGCCGGGGGAAACAGGGGCGTAATATTGATAGCTCATGGGCAGCTTGGGCCATAAGGCACAGCTGCAGTAACCTGAAGCCTAGACAATAAATCCCCCCCCCCCCCCCAAACCCCAGGGGGCCCCGGGCCCTCCCCCTCCAGCCCCCCCCCCCCATTATAGCGACCATCTCACTAGCTCAGGGTGGCTGGAAGTGGCGCTCAGGGCAGCCAGCTTGTCACGCACCCAATGAACCCGGCTCTAGACGTCGCTGGCAGCCCTCCTCAGCTCGCCACGCGGCCCTGGGCCACAGCCCCACGCAGGCCACTGACAGGCAGCGAAAGGCGCGCGACGTGTCTGTGCAGGGAGACGTTTCTGCCCCAGGCCGGACTGTGCTCCGGGGGTGACAGCGAGCAGCAAGCCTGGCATTGCACTGAAGCAGGGGAGGGGGCTGTGGTGAGGCAGACAGTGTCACTGGTGCAAATGGCTGGAGTCCGGCTTTGCCAAGGGAGGAACAAGAGCCGCACCGGCGAGGCCGCCAGCTAGAAACGGGGCCAGGAACTGCTAACTGGGGCTGGGTATGAAAGGGCTCGGCGTGACCTCTGCGCTGTCATGGCTCCTGGGCTCCCAGCCCTGCAACAGATCCCTGCTCTGAGTGACACGTCTGGCTGAAAACATCCCACTCTGACTCCAGGGAAGACACTCAAAGTGCCGAGATGCCCACGGGGGCGCGTGCTCTGCACCGGGCCCCTTAGCACCGAGACGCCCACGGGGGGCGCCGTGGTCTGCGCCGGGCCCCTTAGCACCGAGACACCACGGGGGGCGCCGTGCTCTGCACTGTGCCCCTTAGCGCCGAGACACCCACGCGGGGCGCCGTGCTTTGCACCGGGCCCCTTAGCGCCGAGACGCCCACGCGGGGCACCGTGCTCTGCACCGGGCCCCTTAGCGCCGAGACGCCCACGGGGGGCGCCGTGCTCTGC
>NC_048305.1:106295019-106315094 GCF_013100865.1 Trachemys scripta elegans | reverse complement strand
TGCACCGGGCCCCTTAGCGCCGAGACGCCCACGGGGGGCGCCGTGCTCTGCGCCGGGCCCCTTAGCGCCGAGACGCCCATGGGCGGTGCCCCCAATCCGTTGGGCACTGAGAGAACCTCTCTCACATGTACTTGAACCTCTGACCTGTGGCATCGTGTGACCTGGCCAGATCCAGCCTTTGCTTGCCCTGGTCCTAGCGGGTACCTTTCACCCCCGCACAGCCAATGACATCGTAGGTCCCTCTGCCACCCTCTGCTGGAGCCATGCCAGCCTGCACGCGTGTGTGTGTGTGTGTGTGTGTGTGTGTGTGTGTGTTGGGGGGGGTCACAGTGCACCCCCCCACGCTGGAACCGTCTCCCGGGAGCGGGTGGGGCTGGAGCTAGGGTGACACCAGCAGCGGAGGCCGACCTGAGTGCTACTGAGCCAAGCGGCTGAGTCTTCAGGAGCATCCAGGACAGGGGAGGTGGGCACCCCATGCCCCAGGGGGGGGGGGGGGGGGGCACCCCGAGGGAGGGATTGGGGGGAGGTGGGCACCCCATGTCCCAGTGGGGGGGGAGGTGGGCACCCCGAGGGAGGGATCGGAGGGAGGTGGGCACCCCACGGGGTGGAATTGGGGGGAGGTGGGCACCCCATGTCCCCATGGGGGGAAGTGGGCACCTGAAGATGGCAGCCACAGCCCATGTGCTCAATCCCCAGCAGCGCAGCGGCGCTCAGCTGGTGCTGAAGTGGGGTCCCCGGGCAGCGTGAGCCTCGGTCCTGCCTCCGCGCCGGCTCTTCCCTCGCCCCATGGGGCACTGTGAGGGGGTCAGTGCCGCTGGCAATGCTAGTGGAGGCACCAGGGATCCCCAAGAGGGCTGATGGATGTGGGGTGGCACCTCCCAGCCTGGAGGAATCCAGCTGCTAACGCAGCATCACCGTTGGCCCTTGCTCCAGTCCCGTGGCGTGGGCGAGTCCCTGTCCTGCTCACGGCCCAGCTGGCACCATCGCCTGGGCTTGGCCAGCCCCTCCGCGCCGCCACTGTCTGAACCCCACAGCAAGCGGCGTGCGTCCTGAGCCCAGCCAGGAGCCCAGAACCCAATTAGAATTGACCAGCGTGTCTGTGTCCCGGCTGCCCTTTGACCCCGTCGATATGGCCCACGGCCCGGGGAGGGCGAAGGATGGGGTGTCGGCTTTGTTAAACGCCCTGCTAATGAAGTCAGAGCAGCTGCATTATTTTGTCATTTTTCCCTCGCCAGAGGGGGGGGCCGGGGTGCAGCCCAAACAGATCTATACGCCTGCATTAGGAGACCACAGGCCCTGGTGTCAAGTTCCCCCCCGCCCCCACCCGGGGGCTCAGTGCCAGGGCCGTGGGGAGCAGGCCAGGCCATGGGGCTGGAGGTCACCGGCTCTGCTGACTTGGGCGGATGCAGGTGGCGCCAGAGTTGCTAGTTTACAAACATTGTGCAGACGGGTCGATCAAGCCACCCCCCCCCCCCACTCCCCCCCCCGTTCCCCACTGCCTCTGGCCTAGGCTACACCAGCCAGTAGGCAACGCCCCCCCACCCCACACTGGAATCTGGCATCAGCTCCTCGCCCCCGGCTCCCTCGCCTAGCTGGGGAGTCGGCTCTGTCATCACTCCCCAAGTGTGCGTGTTCCTCGCCTGACAGGTGGGGGCTTTCCATGAAATCCAGTGGTTAGTGTAGGGTGGGATTGGGATGCAGGACTCCTGGGTCCTGTTCCCGGCTCCAGGAGGGCAATGGGGCGTAGAAGCCGGGACTTCTGGGGTCTATTCCCAGCCCTGACGCTGACTTGCCAGGTGCCCTTGAGCAAGTCACTTTAACCGCTCTGTGCCTCGGTTTCCCCTGCTGTAAAACCTTTCTCAGAGAGGAGCTGTGGCGTTGCCTCGCTGTTTGCCAGGCACTTGCCCAGCCCTGTCATAATGGAGGGGCGCTGTGATTGCGCAGGTGAGGGTGTCGTCGCCAGTCTGTGTCCGTGGGGCGAAGGGGCAGTGGCAGAACACGCCGGCTGGGCAGGCCCAGCCCTGGGAGCGGAGAACGTGGCGCTCCGTAACTGAGTGTGGGGACTGGACTGAGAGCCGGGAAATGCCCAGGCTAGCCCAGGGGGTCGGGCACCAACCTGGGACTCAGGTGTTCTAGGGTCAATTCCCTGCTCAGTCACAGACTCTCTGTGTGACCTTGGGTGGGTCACTTAGCTTCTTGGTGCGTCAGGGCCCCATCTGCACGAAGGGGCTAGCAGCCCCGGCCTGCGTCTCAGCGGGGGAGGGCGGGGGAAGGGTAAATGTGCTCAGAGTCCATGGTACTGGGGATCATGAAATACCTGATCCAGATTGCGCTGTCGTTCTCCACAGAGCAGGGACAGGAGTAGCAGCGTGAGGCGGACACCTGGGACCAGGGCTGAGCCCTTCCAACTCATGTCACACAAGGGGCCACTGAGCGGCCACGTGAAGGGAGCAGCTGTCTGTCACTTGCAGTGTGAATGAGCAGTATTGTCACAAACCCATAGCCAACCCAGATGGCTCTGCTGTGGCTATGCTGAAGTCTGAACTTCCCAGGCAGCGGGGACAGGAATGCAGATCGGCCTGTTCCAAAAGCACAGGCCCTGGGGGCAAGGAGAATCTTCAGTTGCTCTTTGCAGTACAGGGCTTATGACACACAAATGATTGGTCTGACTCTATCCAGTAGAGGGCAGACACACACCCAGTGCAATATGAATAGACACATTTTCAGGATCTTTTTACTTCAGTTGAAATAGACTGGTTTTATTAATTTTACAGTTTGTTCCGGTTCAACCTTTCCTCTGTGGTGTTTGCACGAGGCTAGCGTGCGCAAACTAGACAGTGCAGCAGGCTAGAAACAGGAAGGGAAAAACAGCCTCTGGGCCAAAAGCAAATGGCCAGAAAGCTGAGGAGCAGACTAGGGTAGTTTGAATCCTTCCCATTTTGCTAAGTGAGGGGGCGTGGAGGGACACCAGGGAAGGGACTCACTAGAGGAGAGCTATGGACATCCTGGCTCCGCGTTGTTCTCCCTTAGCTCCTCCGCTGGGCTCTGTCAGTAGCATGTGATTGTGAAAGGTTCCCCTCCCTTCCAGCCAGCCTGCTGGAGGCCGGTCCATCCTTTTTAGGTTTTTCGCCCGCAGAATTGCCACCCCACCCCCCCGCACAAGAAATCAGGAGCCAGGCCCCCCAAATTGATGAGCTTGGTTTGAGATTCTCATAAAATAATAAACTGGGTTGTTTTCTTTATTGCCTAATTTCTGGGCTGTTGGCGGAGGTGTCACTTGCATCATGTTTTCAAGCTTTTCCGCACAACTAGGAGGGTTAGAAGCTGACTTTTAAAAAAAAACGCAAGCTGAGATTCTCATATCATCACAGGACTCCAGGAGCTGGGGCTTTAAGAAACACACTAAATAACCCCATCACTGTGGTGTCTGGGCCTCTTCCTTCCAGTGGTTCATTGAGTGACTTGTCTGCCTTGGATGACCTGCCAGCTGTTCTGGGCATCAGCTGGGGTTCGCTGGTAGCACTGGGCTTGTGGGTGCAACCTTCCTTCTTGCCTCTGGTCTGGGCTTATAAATGGCTCTGTTTCCATCTGAGCAGGCCCCGCTTCCCCGAGAGGTGCGGGATGTGCCAGGGGCCGGTATGACCTGAGCGAACGACAGAGGGAGCAAGGGAAACCTCCAGGCCATCAGCTGGCAGGGGTCGGTAGTCACTGGAAGGTGTTGCCCACCTGAAATGAGATGATGGGTTCTCTCCTCTGCCCCATAGAGGTGGATCCTTCCAAGGCAGGAGTCAGGCCTGGGGTGATGCCCTGAGACTTGCGGCCAGAGGAATCCAGTACAGCCCCCCTTTACCCGCTGGGAGTCACTCCAAAGCAGGAAGGAGAGATCAGAAAGGGCGTGTGGGGGTCTGAAGCAAGCAGGCAGGGGAAGGGCTGCAAAGGGAGGCAATCTGAGGGGCTACCTGCTTCCAGGCCAGGCGGGGGCCGTGAGGCCCGTCTGCGGGCAGGACTCTCCCCAATGGGCTGCTAATATTTTATTTAAAATATCTTTAAAAAGTGGAGGGCAGTGATGTATTGAATGTATTGAGAAAATGCTAATGTGTACTAGTGCGTGTCAGGGGGCTCGTCCATCACCCCGCGCCGCCTTCTGGGGGATCCATATCTAATTAACAGTAATGAATGAGGGAGCTGGGCGGACGACAGCCCGCCAGTTTGTTATGGAAATAAGGCAGTCCCATTAGGCAAAACACTTCATTAAACAACCCAGCCTCCAAGTGGAGTCACGGGCTGGATGGGGCCCAGCCCCCGTCTCTCCGAACAAGCGCTGGGGCAAATGGAGAGGCCATCATCTCCCCGGTGCTCCGGCAGTGACTGGGCAGCTGGTCTGAGGCTGTAGGGTCATACAATGCCCAGCAGAGCCCCACCCCCCATGGGGGCCTGTAGGCCCTACCATAATATAAACAATCATCATAGCTCGCACTCATAGACCCGCCCAGCTGTGTACGTACACACACGCGCCCCAGCCAGCATGCACACAACCTTACACCATGTCTAAACCCACCCCGTGCACCCCACACACAGCACCCGCCCATGCACACACAACGCACCCACCAGGGACCGGTAGAAGGCTTCTGTGGGGGAACCGCTGGGGGGTTTGTGCTGGAGCTGATGGGACAAAGGGACCCGCTCTCTGGCCCACACTTGGTGCTTTGCCCAGTGTGCTCCACAGTGACCCCTCTGGCTGATTCAGGGACAGCACAGCCTGGCTCCAAAGGGTGCCCCATGTCGCCCATATTGGCTGATGGGCTGAGGTTTCTAATGCGGGGGTAAAATGGGGGAGCGTCTTTGCGCTTCATAAGGGATACTGACGATCCCTGAGCGGGGAGGGGGGAAACCAGCTACAAAGTGTAGATGAGGTACCCAAAAGTCTGACCCCCAGCCAGCCTCTGACACCCTGCAGAGTGAGGCGGTCCCGAGGGCCATGCTCACTCTCAACCCAGGCGAGAGATCCCCCGTGCCCCAGGCACGGCCTTCAGCCTCCCTAAATCCCCCTGCACGTCTACCTGAGAACAGGAGTCACCACTTCCTGCAGCCTCTCCGCACAACTGCTAACCTGCTGCTGCGTCCCACCCCAGAGGTGGCTGCACTTCAGTGGTGGGTGAAGCCAGTCCCTGTGTATTCGCTGGTATCCACGTGGGGATTTGCCGGGGCAGAAGCTGCTTTATAATCACGGAACAGGGCTACACTCAGACGGGTAAGGAGCCCTATGGCTCAAGCCGGCCCCTTCGGGGGGGACAGGGAGAACCTGTGCAGGGTCTGTGGAGCTCCCTGGCAGCTGGGGGAGAATGACTTCATTCCCATGCACATCACGCCAGACTGGAATTCGTCCCGTCCCCCCCAACCCTTGGCCCCCAGACCTCGGCTTCATGGGCTCACACATCAATGTGCAGAGGCACCGAGAGGCTAAACACAGATTTCCAATCCAATGCATGTACTTGGCTCCTGGTCTATTGACACTCAGGCAGCAAGGGCTCAAGGTTAATTCCTTATCAATACGCTATTGTCAGCTCGTTAATCAAAGGAGGAGGTCAGAGGCTGTGGCAGTGCTGAGGCATGATGGCATGGCAGGACTTTGGGGACATGGCGAACCTCAGCCTTTCCCGTTTACTATGGTCTGCTCAGGGGTATGGCCAACGTCTAGTGTTTCGATGCGTCTCCGTCCTCGCCTGCGGCCTCCCTGCTATTCCAGGCCTGGCCGCCCCACGCCAGCTCTGCTGATGCCGCTCAATCCCCACCCGCAGGCCCACCCCCAGCCCTGCCTCCCCCATACACACAGCTCTGGCCTGGCGCTTCAGGGCTCCTCGGCTATTCCAGGCCTGGGCTAGACGTTTACTGTTTATTTAACTGAAACTGAAATTACCTTTGATCATTAGAGAATCTCAAAACATCACCAGGGGAGGGGTCTGCAGCTGTGTGTTTTCTGGGCCCCAACATGAGCTGTGAGCTCCTGTGTGCCTTCCACACACACCTATGCTGCGTACATGCCAATAAAAGCCTGCACACATCCAGGCCCGCACACCTACGCATACAAACGCCTGCACAGCCACACGCACGCACGCTCACTTGCATCGCTGCAAACTGGCAGAATACGGCCATGTACACCCACGGACACAAGCACCCACACAATGACATGTACAGAGATGGAGAAGACCTGTTAGATCCCTCCCCTCCCCTTACAGCTCAGTCCCTCCCCTGGGCTGGTGCAGGATTCCCCGTAGCGCAGCCTCTCATGGGACTTGGGCACCTGTTGTGTCTTTGCAGAGACCCTCAGTACTGTGTGATTTGCTCTGGTCAGCAGCTCTGCACCTGTGAAATGATTCTCACCAGGGAGACTCAGGAAGGGCCAAATGTTCTGCAACTGCTTCTGAACACAGCCCCCGCCACTGAGGCACAGAACAGACCCCCCCCCCAACCCCACCCCCCCCCCCACACAAAGCTCCAGACCTTGTCAAACTAGGATTCTTAGCGCCCTCTGGTGACTCCGGCCTACTATTGCACTGGGTGGCCTAGGAACCTCTGAGATGCTGCATGTTTTGGGGTTTGTTGCAGATAAAATTCTCTCTGGGCGCAGATCCTGGTGTTTCCGCTATCCCCGGTTTTGATCTATCTGCTCAGAATGCTATGCATTTATTCTGAAATAGTGCAGCGCTGTGTGGACACAATGATTCAAAAGGGAAATACCTTAAACCGGCATAAACGAAGCTGGGTGGATGCCCGACTGTGGGAAGTTATTCCTGATTAGTTAAAACCAAAAACCACACCCTGAAATAACTTTCAAGTGCAGACAAGCCTTAAGAATATCCCAGCTACTCCAACTAAGTCAGGATCTCCCTTTTTCGCAGCACTTGTAATTCTGGATGGTTTTCCCCGCTCCTTGCATTTCTGAAAAGACACTTTTTACAGGAATACGCTTAGGACCACAGGGATTGCCAGACTGACTCAGACTAGTGATCGGCCTAGTCCAGAATCCTGTCTCTGACATCATCAACAGCAGATGCCTCGGAAGAAGGCGCATGAAACCCGGTGTCAGGCAGTTATGGAGTAACCTGCCTGTAGGGAAAGCTTCATCCTAACTCCCAACAGTTAGAGGTGGGTTTGAGCCCTGAACCGAGAGGGTTTAGGGCCCTGCCAAAACTCTTGGTTATTATTAATCCATATCAGCATAACTCTTGTTCTCCATCTAAACTGTCCAACCCTTTTTAAAAGCCCCCAAGTTCTGGACCCCAGTGAGATATTGTGGCAGCGAGCTCCATAAGCTAAGTATGCATTGCACGAAAAAGTATTTCCTTTTATTAGTGTAAATTTGCCACATTTCAATTCCAATGAATGTGTCCCTTTATTCTGGTGCTATGAGACTGGGTGAATGCAAGCTCCTGATGGACCATCTCCAGGCCATTATTATCCTGTCCCCTTGTATTCATCTCTTCTCTAAGTTAAACAATCCCAGTCTTCTCCTCTATTTCGGAACAATCCCACCTTCCTTATTCTCAGTGGTGGATATGCAGGCCCCATCACCCGTGTGACGTGATAGTTTCCCAACTCTCACCCAGTTCAAAGCCTGCTCCATCACTTTTGAACCCAGATTTGCCACCTGTGCACAGTTCCTGTTAGGCAGTGCACAGAGCACCCACTGCAGGTGGTTGTCCTCAGACATGCGGGTAGCATGTTGGGCCTGGAGAAGGCCCTCTTATGTTTTATTTGCCTCTCATAAACCTTTTCAGTTTCAACGTGCCACCGGACTCCTCGTTCTTTTTGTGATACAGACTAACACGGCTACCCCTCTGATACTTGGCAACCTGCAAACATGACATCTATAGCGCTCTGTTGCCACGGAGCTACTCAGATGCAAAAGGAAAGCACATGACCTCGCAAGAGTCACCTTAGGAATGTTATCAAACTTTTTTTCTTATGTCTGGCTTGCAGAAAAATTGGTTATAGTGTCAACATCAATCACACCGTAGAAGACATGAGAAATAGAAGGTGTAGTGCTGCCACCTGTTGCTCATTTCTGGAATGACAGGTATCTTTCTCATACATTGCCATTATTTATAGTACAGTTCTAGCCGTTATGGGTTCTCCTACCTCCTTCACCATTGTATCAGAGCACCTTCCAGCTGTGCGTTAAGCAACGTGATGAAGATCTGCCAGGTTTGGCTCGTTCTTTCTCCAGTCCTCTCCCATGGGGGAAATGATGTGTGCAGGGGAGAGCTTTGTTTTGTTGGGGAGAGGGCGGGTTATGTAGGTTTTTTGGTCATCCATGATTTATCTTTTTCAAATTATTTATACAGCCCCCTGGCATGGATGGAGCTTTCCAGGCACACATGAAGACAGGGCTCCAGTCCACAGAGTTTACTGTCCAAATAAATAGACAAAAGGCAGTTTGGAGGAGAGGAAGGGAATGCAACAGAAGACCTTTCAAAATTCCTTCTCTAGTTGTGTGCATAGTTTAACTCTCGCCTATTTGCCTTATTTTAAATCCTGCCTCTTTAACAATCTTTCCACCACTTCAAAACTTAATCCATTTTTTATGCTTCCTACCGTCTCTACAGCACATGCTCTGCTGGACAGAGATTTAGGTGCTGATCAAGTCAAGTACTTATGCACATGTTTAACTTGACTTCACATGCCTACAGTTAAGCACGTGTTTACGTGTTTTCCGGGATCATGATCTCATATCAAAACAATAAGCATGAGAACAGTGATTTCAAAAAATGTTTGTGCATGCAATATATTGTCATAAATTCCAGGGCCTGTTAGTTATTGGATGATACCATTATTGTAAATGTAGAATATGAAGTTAGAGCCATGGAAATTCCCTTTGTCCAACTTCAGTTGCGGTTTAACATTTATGCATTGCATCATCTCAACAAATAAAGTAATGTAACCTGAATCGCCCATCCACCTCTCCCACACAAAAGCTTGGGTGAATGTGGTGGTCATCAAATGTGAAAGGCCAGAAGCACACGTTAGGAGAACGTTTTACATAGGTAATTCCCAGAGAACAGCTTTTGCCATGTATTTCCAGTCTGTTCTGCACACCCCCTACTGTTCCAGTTCCGTGGCTCGGTGGGGCAGGGCTGGCCATTTGTGCCAAATTCTGCAGTGACTTTTGGTGGTAAGCTGAACCAAATAGCACCCTGGTCTGCAGAGTATAAAAGGAATAACCACCCTGGAACCTCTAAGTGCCCTAATGGGTCAGTATCCTCTCAATAGCAATCCTCTTTAGGACTAGAATTTGCAATACACTGGTCAAGGTTTGAGTATATATAGTTGATCACCGTGGGTTACATACTGCAATGGAAGTATATATCCATTTTTACCACACTAACCTTTCTTCTGTTGACAGGTTTTCTAACTTCCTTACTGGCTATAGAGAAAAAGCCACACATGGGATGATTGGCTGAATACACAGCCAGTCTCCTAACAGGGACAAGCTTGTTGTGATTTATGTACCTGCAGGTCTGCACTTGTGAAATTAATCAAAACTGGGCCATCTGCATTACTGTCATGAACCTCTAGAGGGCTCCAGGCTCCTTCATTTGCTACCAGAGACCTGATGTGATGGGTTGGATCTGCAGGTGGTTCAAGTCTAGTGAAAAGAATTGTTTCGTTTTTTAGTTTGTAGGTAAATTTGGCGCTCGTGGCAGCAAGGTGCTAATACCACGCACTACTCCTTATCCGGTAAAACCAGCGAGGGCCAGCTTCGCAAGGGAGATTTAGGTGCCATCACCACCTTCTCCTCTTCGTGCTTTGGGAATCCCAGTGGGGCTTAGGCATGGGTCAGGAGCACGGCTGCTGTGTGCAGGACCCCAGGGGCTCCATGCATGTCCCCAGTAGAAATGTAGGGGCCTAGGGGACTTTACCAGTGGAAACTTAGGCACAGAGGGAATTTAGGTGGCTACAGGGTTAGACAGCGGCTGAGCAGACGCTTTGTGAATCCAGTGGCATCGAACAGTTGGATTTAGGCCCCTAAAGAGATAGTTGGGCACCTAGGTCCCCCTTGTGACCACAGCCCCTGCTGTGAAGGCATCACCCCTTAGCTTTGACCTGTAATACCCCACATCAGTCTGGTGCCAGGATCGTCCAGCCCTGCAACCACGCCTGCATCTGGACCTCCCATTCCGATGTTGGGATTCCGGCTCGCACAGGTGGTCAGCTGCGCCACACTGCATGGCAGCTTGGAAAAGTGGACAGATGCCCACTGGGGAATAAGACAGATTACACACTAAAACCATTTTTCACTCGTGATCTGATTAGTATTTGAATGTACCTCTCCAGTCACAGATAGCCGGTGTATTAACCCACTGTTTCAAACAACAGCAAACAGAAACACAAGGGGACAAAAAAGGGGCATGTATTATATAGCTGAAAAGGGGGGAAGAGACAAACATCGATTTTTAAGCCATATAGAATACCAAATATTATACCACACCTGAGCACAAGTAAAACTATAGGTCCCTCATGGGGTGTGGAAAAATGAGCCCACCGCTGAAGCTTTGTGGTTACAGGTTATTCTGTAACTCAGTTGGCTTGATATGCATTTGCCTAATGTTCAAGTGGATATCTGGGTGTGTACATTAGTCCTTAATTTGAAACAGGGTTCATTAATCAGGGAAATTCCTGTAAATAGATTTCAGCCGTTTTCTCTATAGACAACAGAGCAGAGGAATAGTTGGTTTAGTGCTGCCACCTGCTGGCCATGTTGTGGAATAGCCACACCAATAGATCCTCCACAATGTTCAGTACTTGAGTCAACAAATGTGAGCACTACCTTTCCCACTCACTGTGCTGGTATTAATTCATGAGTTGTGCTCACTGGAATGCGCTTAAACGTTTCTATAAAAGCTGCACCTACAGCAATCAGTGCTGAGGCAAGGGCTAGTTAGTTTAATGACCTTTCTTTAGTAGCTCCGCTCCTTAAGAGGGGGCTTTTACAATTCTGCAACTCTTCGGTTTGATGTTCAGAAACAAAAATATAGCCGTGGCTACGTGGATTCCTCTGGTGAACAAGAATGCTAGAGAAAGCAGCTTGCTACCAAAAGAACACTGTGCATCCAGATTGGCTTCCGGACTGTTTTTGGCATCTAAAGTTAAAAATACACCATAAACAAAGGTTCCTGTCTCTACACTGCTCTGAAGGCACTGTTTGGGATACAGGCAGGAGGGTTTAGTTATGTCCAAGCAGAATGGGAGGAAAAATCTGAGTTGAAGCCTTCTGACGGGGGAGAAGATAACGCAAACCCCAGAAAAATGTCCCCAGTGCTGGGAGAAAACTACCAATTATAATGAACCCAATTAAGTCAGCACTTGACTGTCATCTTTCCAGTTAATTCACACACACCGCTTATACACAACATGTAAGGACACGGTTGTGTGGCTACATTGTTTGTTATTCTTTTCCTTCATAGTTCACCTAAAAGCAACCTCATTGTCCCTCCTACAATCTCAGGGATGGTAACAACTCATGGTATATTGACACTTTTTTAAAAGTCCAAGTTGTTCTCTCCAGAGAGACTTTAGAGCTTTCCATTGCTCCTGGACCCTGCATTCTCCCCTCCCATTGTACCTGTAGTTTGCTTGCAATGCTGGGGGGGGAGGGGGAAGAGAAGTGATGAGGAGGGGGGAAACGTACTGACAGACTGCTTTTATCTCCACTGAAAGCTCAACACCTGGAAACAGGATGCTACAATCTGCTTCTCCATTCGGCAGAAGGAGTGAGTTTCAGTGTCTGTGTTACACAGGATTCACTGGACAGCCTCTAGAGCATGGTGACAGGCAGAAATGGTGATTTTTTTTTAAGTCATTGTAAGTTTGATATTTTATTTTCCCCTCCCATCTTTAATTCCTCGCCACAGCGTTAGGCTTTTGGGGTCAGTTTAACAGAGGAGATTCAAGAAACATGATGTGCAAAGCTCAGCGTCCATAGGCAGAACATTGTGCTCTATGAAGAACAAAGCCAGTCCTGTACATGTCAAAAGAAGACCTAGAAGGACTCCTCAGTTCGGCTGTAAGGCCTCTCTCTGAGCGGTTTGGGAAGCTGAAAAAAGCTGCAGTTGGACTGTTGTTTCTGCTTGCAAACTGAGGCAGATTGTAAAACACATTATAAACAGTATGAATACATTTCTAAATCCCCATTTCAAGTGCATTTGAATAAGCATTTCCTCCCAACCCTGCTCCTGGACCCCTCAGTGAAGTGACAGGGTACTATACACCTCAGCTCTGATTCACATTTGTGGGGTTGCAGAGGAGGAAAGTTAGGACATTACAAAGTGGCTCTTGCTGGGGGAACAACTCATGAACCTCCTCTAGTCAGCATGACGGCTGTATGCAGGAGGGGAGGCTGCACAGAAAACCAAGGGACGTACTGTGTCCTCAGCCAGTTGTACAGGTGTTCACAAGGCACTGGAACCTTCGGGGGACTAGCATCATTTCAGAGGCCCCAGATTAAATCATGCTGCACTGGAAAGCGGCAGGCTTTCAATCTACCCCCCGCCCTCCCAAAAAAAATCAGGCTCCATGAACACACGGAAAGTCAGATCAGTTAGAATTCAACCCATTCACCCTTGGTAAAGTGTAGTATAGCCCTTCCCCTACTTTAACCCCTCACTCCCCCTCCACAGAGGAAAACCCGAACAACAGTGTGTTTGCTAGCTTGGCTCATCCCATCAAACACGTCTGTACAGGGAGTAAGCAACACACTTTGAAGTGTCTGCGTGTGTAGACTAGTCAATAAGTCTTCTGGAATGTGACAAATGAGGCTAGTTGGTAATGAAGGCTCTCCCCTAGAGGATCAGAGAGAAAGCACTTTCTGAAAGACCCAGGAAATTTGGGCCCAGGAGGGGAGATAGAACTCGGGGTTACAGATACCCAAAGTGACCTCCCTGCACTCCTAGACACACACCTTAACAGACCGGTAAATCTACCCAGCGAAGCACAGCTATTCACCCAACGATTTCAGCAATGAGAGGGAAGCGTCAGGGGAGAGGAACAAAGACCAGACACTGAGACGTGTTAGATATTTCACAGATAAAGCTTTAAATTAACTCACCTACGGGGGTTTGAGCCATCTAGCAAGGGAGCAGCCCTTTGGCCATTCTGCCCCAGCTCTGTTAAACAGAACCAGGCTGACACATTGGGGTGCGGTTACCTGCACTGCCCTTTCGGAGACCCTGCGTTTGATTCCTGGAGCTGATCTCCAGCTAGGAATAGGGCTGAGGGGCAGTGCCTTGAGGGCAGGGATAGGGAGGGACCCGCATTGGTCTGCCCTATTAAAGACTCTGCCAAGAGTCTCATTCTTTCCTCCTCAATGGGACTATCTGCAGGGCTGAGCCCGGAGGAGTGTAAATAGAAGGGTGGGGTGGGGAGTGGGAGAATGAGAGGACACTGCAGAGCTTCAGCTGACTCAACAGTGGGCCGGAGGAAGCAGCAGAGAAAAAACCCAAAACCTAGGCTAACTGGAGAGCCCTGGGTCACAGAATTGCTCCAGTGTAACAAGACAGAGAGTGGATGTGGATGGTGATGTAAGTTGTACACTTCGTAGTCCCTGGTGGAGGGCAGCAGGGAAAGAGGAAGTGGGTATAAAAAGGGGGATGCAGTGCTCCTCCAGTCAGTACTTCACTCCTTTCTCTGGCCTCCTCTGGTGAAATTCCACCCCTGGCAAACCTCCCATTGCCTTCAGTGGGTCAGAATTTTACCCCTATCATGTAAGTTACATTCATTTAGACTCTCTTGGCTCTACTTAGCACCCTCACTTCTGCCCAGCCCAACAACCGGTTTGGAGGCTTCAGACATCCAGCTGTGTACGGGATGCCGAGAAATCAGCAATTCTGTGCCTCCACGCTCTGGGGAAGGATGTTGGGCTCAGGATTTTATTGTAAGCAGAGAGATGATGACGAAAGAGAGGCAGAGAGATAGAGAGAGAGCAGTTTGTTTCCGGTGTGATCCCAGTGAAGAGGGAGCATCTGCAGGGGGTCTTTACACAGGCACTTGCTACCTCTGCCGGGGTGAAACCTACGAGCATCCAACGCAGTCATACATGAAAGAGGTGCAGAGGCTCATGTAATAGGAGGGATATGCCAGCAAGTGACTGACATGAGCAGAGTCCGAGAAGTCCACAGCTCTCACTGCAACATTGTGCTGCCGCCGGGCCTCAATCATGTGCTCTACGTCACTGGCCAGGATGATCCTGTCCCCCTTGGAGTAGAGGTAGAGCTCGGGCCACCTCGAAGGCCCATTCAGCAGGGCATCATAATGGGTCTCATGGAAGAAGCGAGTCACTGGATGCAGCAAGATCCGCAGCACCACCACCAGGATGGCGAAGACAAGCAGGAGGCAATACTTGAGCAGTACGTTAGTCGAGCCCAAGACAGCTGCCAAGGCACGCAGGCTCCCCACCATGTTTCTTCTGCCGGGGGCACTGTCAAAAATGGTGCCCACCACCTTGAGGCTGCTGAATTGCCTGTGCGTGTGGATGAGCTCTAGGATGTAGCGGTAAAGCATGACCCCGCCATTGCTGAACACGTGAAACAGCAGCGGTTTCTTTTCAATTTTATAGTCAAAGAGCAGCTCCAGCAGCTTCCTAGCTGGGGTCCGGAGGGACCTGATGCCAAAGGATTCTGCGAAAAACGTCATCTTCCACGGAGCTGTGTAGCGGATAACTGTGCACCCCTGGGAGGAACAGAGAGACACACCCATCGAGGGCTGCATGTTACAAGCTCCTTCAGGATCCCAATCTGCCACTGTGTTCATAGCACTTGCCCTAAAGGACAGAGCAATGGTCCCTCTTCCTGAATCAGAAATTGGCCAGTGCTGGCTCACCATTCATGTATCTTTAGTAGAACATCATCCACAACATTGGTGAAGGAGGAGGAATTTCCTCCTGTCCCTGGCTGGGATCATTTGGGCACAGTACCATCAGGACCTGGTAATACTTACCCCAGCCAAGATCCCATAGAGAAGCCATTTGTATGGGTGGCCTACATCTAATCCTTTTTTGAAGCTTGCTAACCTCTAGCTATTTGATCAGATCGGGAGGGGTGAGGGAGTGTTGGTCACAGTAGATTCCACTTAACAGCCACCTTGATATTGACAACTTCTGGTTAATAGCAACATTTGGGTGGGAACCAATCCCGTCCCATTGACTTTAATGTTAACAGGATTTGGATATTGGTAATACCATGCTGCTTATTAAACAACATGTTTTAGAAGAAAGACCCCAACTGTAGGCAGGTTTGCAAGGTTGCAGCCAGGGAAGGAAGTGCTGGGACATACCGCCCCTCACTGCAGCCCTGCAAACCTGCCTCCAGCCAGCCCTCACCCTGCCCTTGTGCTTCCTTCTAGGACTGTAGCCCTGTAAACCAGCCTGTGCCCAGGGACAGCACAGGAGGTAAGGGGCTGTGGGCAGGGAAGGAGTGGGGGATGCAGTCCAGATGCCAGAGCTGCACAGTACCTCTACCTGCACCTAGGGAAGGAAGCACTAGGACATGCTGAGCCCCAACCCAGAGGGAGACCAAGGAGAGTCACCATGCAACCCCACAGGCCCCCAGTGCCCGGCTCCCTGTAGAAAGCCCCAGCATCTGGGCTGCAGCCCCCGACCTGTGCTGCCCTGCCTGCACGCAGGCTTGCAGCCAGAGAAGGTCTAGCCCAGTGTTTCATTCCCTGGCTGCAGCCCTGCAAATCTGCTTTCCACTTATTACCAACTGATGGATAAAGGCAGCTTTTGCTGGTAACTGAGGAACTGTTCATAAGCGGAACCACGTACCTAAGAGCTTGGGCCGCTTGGCTATATAGCTTAGACCCCACAGTTAGATATATGCCTTGTGTTACTCCGAGTATTCTCTGTACTAATGGCAGGTTTTAATGATGGCAGGCACCCAGGTGCTGAAGCAATGGGCCCCCACAGAAGTTTCTAAATAAATGTGGGTGAAGCTAGTTGTATAAGCGCTCAATCCATTAGCTCAGCAAAGGCATTTACTGGCATTTCTGCTTGAGAAATGCAGAGAAAAGGCACGAAAACAGCTATGTCCAGAGGGGATTGGGGAGAAGCGAGGAAGAAATCTTCACCTATTCTAGGAGATTTTAAATCATCTGGGTTTTGCATTCATACTTCCTAGGGGAAGGAAGGTCCACCCATATCCCTATTAGAACCCTTCACTTCCCCTGGATTTCCTACCCTCGAGGGTCTGCATCCTGCCTATCATCCCTCTGGCCAAGGAAGACTTGCCAAGAGTCCCATGGCAGCATGTCAAAAACGCTCATTTGCCCAGCAGGGGTGACTGATGGCCGCCGGGCAATAAAAAGTACTGCATTACCCATCTTCTCCCACGGGTTGAGCATACAGCCTTCGCTGGGCTTCCCACCCACACATAGCATGAGGCTGGCAGGGGAGTTGGAGTCTCCCACATGGCATCGCAGAACATAAAGCCATGATAAATTATCAGGTGTACCCTCCCCATTCAGTTTCTGAGTCCATAACCACCCTATGGCTTCAGCTTCTTTTTGAATCTTTACAAACGTTCATTTAAGAGATCTCGGAATTAGGGAAATAAAAACCAATAATAATAAAAACACCAAGGTAACATAACCACTCAAATAACTGCAGCTAAGCACACCAAAAAACAAACCCTCCCGCATCTCATCAAACCTCCAACACCTTATGATTTGAAACTCTCTCTCAAGGTCTGTATAAATATAGCTGGGATAGTGGTTACACTGACCCTACGCAAGCACCACACCCACCGCTAGCATTTATAGTGATCAAGCCCTTAGGAAGTAAAATCCATGGGGCAAAGAGCTGTTTAATTTTTCGAACTGGAGAGCAGCATGTGGCAGGTGCCGCCTAGCTGGGGCATTCAGCCCACAGAGGATAATAGGTACATGACATAAAAGAACTACAACCCTCATAAGGCACCAGGGTACCCCACATGAAAATCAAATGTTCTGGGTTTGGGTGTTTGAGGTAATAAACAACAAATCCACAGAAAGCAGATGCTTTTTGCAAAAAATTAGTCAAAAACCCAATTTTCCATTAAAATTGCAATGGAAATTTTTCTGCCAGACTCAGTTGTGTGGCTTAATCCTTCTAAAGTGCTAAATATTCATGATATAAGGGTCAGAAGGAAGTTCATTCTCCATGGCTCATTCCATCCTTAGAGTCTCCGCTAGGATTGCTTAAAAGGGAACTAGTGACTAAATGAAACGGTGTATTTTCGAATGCAGACACCTGTCTTTCTGGCAATGGGATTGAGACACCAAATGCATTTCATGTAGGATACTGAGCAGTTGCAGAATGCTGTGGCCAGTAGCAACCGAGCTGTTACCAATCCTGAGACATGGAGTCACACGTCATTCTGTACTAGAACACACTTTAATTTATGTATCAGAGGGGTAGCCATGTTGGTCTGGATCTGTAAACAGCAACAAAGAGTCCTGTGGTACCTGATAGACTAACAGATGTATTGGAGCATGAGCTTTTGTGGGTGAATGCCCACTTCGTCAGGCTTGGGTGAATACTCACTTCGTCAGACACAGGGGTATTCACCCACGAAAGCTAATGCTCCAATACATCTGTTAGTCTATCAGGTGCCACAGGACTCTCTGTAGCACTTTAATTTATGGATCTCACATGTCAGGTTAATCATCAACAGTTCAGAGGCTGCCTATGAGGCAGTCATGCTGGGTAGTATTCAAAGGAGAACCTTGGCATCTATCTTTGCAACAAATTTGGATCCAAAACAAAGTCCATGCTCACATAATGGGCCTAAATTCCACTAGGTCCAAAAGCCACACACTTTCCATCATTCCGTGGACCAACAAAGCAAGATATTTTAAAAGGGGACTGATAATGGGACAGACACTGTCAGAAACTTCCACTTCTAGGTCACTATATCAAATCCTGTCCAGATTGGTAATGACTGAACAGTTACCATCTGATGGCTGTTCCATAAATGTGTGAAATGAGTTTAGGGGCATCAAATCAATCCCCAGTAGCTAGGCAACCTGGTCACAAAAGCCACCAATAACCAGCACACTCATTAGTCTCAGAAGAAAGGCCAGATGCTGAATAAGTCATGGTTGAACTTGCCTTTGACCCTTAAAGTTGGCCCTGCCAGCTCTGTACAGACGTATGCAGCTTGCACTCTCACTGCCCATGTTATACATAGTCTGTGGATAAATGGAGGACAAAGATTTACACCGGTTTTCAAATCTTTAAAACTTCAGAAACTTTGAAAAAGGCAAAAAGGAATTCCTTTTATGAAGCACTTCCTGCCTCTTCGTTGTACACACAGTATAACCAGGGTCTTAAAGACAGTGTGCAGAGAATGTCAACATGCTATTTGAAAATGCAAGGAGCTTTCACACAAAAATAAGTCCAGCACTTTCTTCTAGGGCGTCTTTGGAGTCGTAAGAAGGGGTAAGGTCTTTTCACCAGAGTGCAGGGGAGAAAATTCCTCAGGTAGCCTTGCTACAGCTTTATGTTGGCATAGAAAGATGAATGATTTACTCACCTTCTGATGGTAGATGGTGCTGTATTTCACCAGGTGTTTATCACGGCAGCCAGCCCACCCCAGCAGAATTACCACAGGCCGGTTATTTTTGTTTCCCATCTCTGGACTAGTGTCTGAAATAAACCAGATTTTTAAAAAATGAAACTGCCCTTCAGTCCACTAGAGTCAGAGTGAAATTGCAACCTACCTACTTAATAAGGATAGCGATTTTAACCCCACCCAAAGCCTGTACCGCAACTACTGTGCTTATAACTGGATTCCTTCTGTAGCCTATCAGTTTATCATTTAGCTGTTATTGCCGTATTATTTGTGTTACAAAACAATCAAGACTGGGGCCCAATTGTACTGGGCACAGTACAAAAAATAAAATGACAAATCTTGCCCCCAAACAACTTATAGTGTAAAGAAGGACAAAAAGGCTACAGGCCAAGGTAGGACACAAATAAGGGGGTAAAGATGCTAAAAACTAGAAGCTCACATTATAAATGTTTCTAAAATTCAGGTTTCAAAAAAAATCCATTTACCAGTGACAAATGGCAGTTTTCCCATCACTGTACGTGGAGGGAAACAGGCGCCTTGATTTTTGGAGAAGTTTACATTTGCATTAAAAAAAAAGTTTCCAGCTCAGTTAGTTACTTAAGGCTTGTCTACACACGGAGTTAGCTCTGATCCTTTGAAAGTGGGATAAGCTAAACAGAAACAAGGCACTCTTATTCCAAAATAAGAGTGTCCACATGGGGAGTTAATCAGGAATAACTCCATGTGTAGGCAAGCCCAAAGATATTAGTTTTGTCTTATTTTTAAGCCACCCCAATAGTGCTCTTGGCCCTTTCAAAGACATAAAAAGATGTGGTCGCTGTCCCAAAGATTTTCCAATCTAATATCCGATACAGTGGAACGACAGCGACAGACGCCAGCTGGAGAAGGACCTGGGATACGGCAATAAGCTTACAGGGTGACGGTCTGGCCCTGCCACCCATTCTGCCGCGAATAACTGTTTCTGCTTAACACTCCCAGGCACCATGGCGGAAGTGATTTAAAGGAGGCGGGAGCCCTGGGTATCCCCAGCTCCCCTGAAGCCACCAGGGAGCACAGCCCAGTATCCACACAGGATTATTTGCTAACAGGAATGTGAGATAGAAGGATTAAGGGCAAGTCCTGCAATAGCAACACCCCAGCCACTAAGCCCCTCTGGGCTACTAGGGACAACACTGCACAGCCCCTGGGGGCATCAGGCACTCGCACCCCTCCACCCGGGGCATCGGACGCCTGCCTCACCTCACCCCAACCCCTCACCTCTTCCCCCAGGGGATCAGACACCCTCCCCCCACCTCACACCCTGTCCCCCTCCAACCCCCAGGGGCATCAGACACCTGCCTCACCTCACCCTGTCCCCCCCAACCCCCAGGGGCATCAGACACCTGCCTCGCCTCACCCTGTCCCCCCCAACCTCCAGGGGCATCAGACACCCTCCCCCCACCTCACCCTGTCCCCCCCCCCACGGGGGTGGGG